>NC_089589.1:7087677-7387677 GCF_019320115.1 Miscanthus floridulus
GCACGCAATATTGACCGGTTTAATCACCGACAAATCGAAGCCAAAGCAGAAGAGGAGGCACAACGCATAAGGGTCCAGCCACGCGACCTCAACAATGCCTTCGACAGGGTGGGGGACAAATAGGTCTTCAGGACTCCAAGCGCCAACATAGCCATTGCTATGGCGACAATGCAACGGCTACCCATTACCCCAGAAACCCATGCAGTTCGTGACGATATACAAGCTTACCTGACGGCTGCTATGGCCCAGACCGCAGAGATCGTAAATCAAGCCCGGGCTCCATCCATCTCAGTCGAATCAAGCCACAGCTGCTAGTACTCAAGTCGCTCACAGCCACCCAACCAACGTGGCTCGCGCAACAATGACCCATCAGACAACCGTCAAGGCAGAAATGGTGGCCATGATGGTGGTCGGGAGGACAACCGCCATGACGTTCGGGATGACAACCGCCGAGATAATCGCGATAATCGCCATGATAACCACGATCGCAGGGCTAATCAGGATGGCAACCGAGATCGCCATGATGGCAATAACGATCTCCGCTATTACCTTGGAGGACGTGATCTGCGCGATCGCATCAACCAAAGAGCCAACGATCGTGCATCCCACGAAAGCTATCGTCGTATGGAATATGATACTGCCCACGGCCCACTGGGTTTGAAGCAGTTTACTCCATACCTTCACCAAGTCATATGGCCTAAGAACTTCAAGCTCGAAAAACTTCAGAAGTACAACGGCAAGAACCCTGAATTATGGGTCATGCTCTACGAAACTGCATGCAGATCAGCCATGGCTAACGAGCACGTCATGTCTAACTACTTCCCAGTCGCAACTAGCGCAACCAGCGCAACGACTCCCGTGACCACCGCGACCAACGTAATCAGCGGCGTAACCGCCGCGACGATTACAGGGGCAAGCGTGCTCGGGAAGACGACGGTGACGTCAACACCATTAAAAAAGGTGGCGGACATCGTAACTACGAAGAAGACTACGCCAAAGCATTGAAAGGGCCCTGCCAGCTCCATCCCAAGTCAAACCATACCATGGAGAATTGTCGCGTTCTCAAGTCTATCTACACGCGTCAACAGGCTCCGGATACATCCGACAAGCCTAACGACGCAGGGGAACAGCACAACGAGGACAACGACAATGAAGACGTAGATCCCCGCCACAAGTATGTCAAGCCAACCGATCGCGTGCACACCATCATTGGAGGCAAAGTGTCCATCGAGACCAAACAAGAACGCAAGCTGCTCACCAGCGCTTGCTTGAACGTGGCCAACACTGACAACCTCATCGCTGATCCATGGCTCCCTCCTTGGTCTCACCGCGAGATCTCCTTCAGCAGAAAGGACCAATGGGCCACAATACCTGAACCAGGACGTTTTCCCCTGGTCCTCGATCCTTGTATCAACAAGGTTCAGTTCAACAGAGTGCTGATTGACGGCGGCAGCTCCATCAATATATTGTTCAAGAACAGTCTGCCGACCCTGAAGATAACCCAGGCGGATCTCAAGCCATACGAGGCACCGCTCTGGGGTGTTCTCCCCAGACAGAGCTCTACACCTCTCGGGCAGATCACGCTACCTGTGCAGTTTGGGACCCCGAACCACTTCTGCACCAACTACGTTAACTTCGTGGTCGCTGACTTCGACGGCACCTACCATGCTATCCTTGGTCGACCATCGCTCACCAAGTTCATGGCCATACCTCATTATAGGTATTTGGTGCTCAAGATGCCTACCGAGAAAGGAGTTCTAACTCTCAAGGGCAACATATATGTAGCTTATACCTGCGAGGATGATAGCTTCAAAATAGCAGAGGCTCACGACCTCTCTATTCGCATGGCTGAGACCATGCTCGACGCCAAGAAGACCCTAGCCGACCACCTAGAGATCCTAGAGCTCAAGGCTCCATGCAAGAACATCAAGTCCAAAGAGCACAAGGTGATCCAGCTGGTCGACAGTGATCCCAGCAAAACGGCCCTTCTTGGGGCCAACCTGGATTCAAAATAGGAAGACGCGCTTGTCAGGTTCTTGAGGAGCAACGTGGATGTGTTCGCATGGAAACCTGCTGACATGCCCAGTGTACCTCAGAATCTGATTGAGCACTCCTTGAATGTCAACGGTAAGGCCAAACCTATCAAACAGAAGCTACGACGGTTCGCTCACGATAAGAAGGAGGCGATTAGGGTAGAAGTTACATGGCTTTTGGCAGCCGGATTCATCACAAAAGTGTATCATCCGGAGTGGTTAGCCAACCCGGTTCTTGTATGCAAAAAGAATAATGAATGGAGAATGTGCA
Source organism: Miscanthus floridulus (assembly GCF_019320115.1). Lineage (NCBI taxonomy): Eukaryota > Viridiplantae > Streptophyta > Magnoliopsida > Poales > Poaceae > Miscanthus > Miscanthus floridulus. The sequence continues at coordinate 7,089,982 of NC_089589.1, forward strand.
TTGATTACACTGATCTCAACAAACACTGCCCTAAAGACCCCTTTGGCTTACCTCGCATAGACGAGGTCGTAGATTCAACCGCCGGTTGTGAGCTGCTTTCCTTTCTCGATTGCTACTCTGGTTATCACCAGATCACTCTCAAAAAGGACGACCAGATCAAGACATCTTTTATCATGCCTTTCGACGCCTACTGCTACATGACCATGTTGTTCGGGCTCAAGAACACTGGGGCTACCTATCAACGCGCCATATAGGCCTGCCTCAAAGACGAGATAAAAGATGACCTCGTCGAGGCTTATGTCGACGATGTAGTTGTCAAGACCAAGGAAGCACATACCCTTGTTGATGACCTAGCACGCACCTTTGCAGCCCTTAATACATTCCAATGGAAGTTAAACCCAAAGAAGTGCATCTTTGGTGTTCCTTCTGGTATATTGCTTGGCAACGTCATCAGTCACGATGGCATACGCCCTAACCCAAAGAAAGTCAAAGCTGTCGTAGACATGAAGCCTCCCAAAAAGGTGAAGGATGTCCAGAAGCTTACCGGATGCATGGCTGCTCTCAGTCGTTTCATATCAAGATTAGGAGAGAAAGGACTACCATTTTTCAAGCTGCTCAAAGCATCCAAGATTTTTGAGTGGTCGGAGGAAGCAGACGCTGCCTTCACACAGCTAAAACAATACCTTACATCACCTCCGATCCTCACTGCTCCTAGAGAAGATGAAACTCTCCTACTTTACATTGCAGTAATTAATCGGGTGGTCTCCACTGCCATGGTGGTCGAGCGCGATGAGCCTGGCCATGCCTACAAGGTACAACGACCAATCTATTTCATCAGTGAGGTACTCAATGAATCCAAGACCAGGTATCCACAGATTCAGAAACTGATCTACGCCATACTGATAACATCCCAAAAGTTGAAACATTACTTCGACGGATATCGTGTAGTGGTCATGACTGAGTACCCTCTGGGAGACATCATTCGCAACAAAGATGCGAATGGGCGCATCGTCAAATGGGCAATGAAGCTATGCCCTTTCTCCTTGGAATTTGCAAGCCGTACTACAATCATGTCTCATGCACTCATCGATTTCATCATCAAGTGGATAGACTTAAGCACACCTGCCTCTCAAGGGCCCGATGAGTATTGGAAGATGTATTTCGACGGCTCTCTCAACATCGACGGTGTAGGAGCAGGAGTCCTTTTCGTGTCACCATCCAAGGAGCAGATCTGGTACGTCCTCAGGATTTATTTCCCAGCATCTAATAATGCCGCCGAGTACGAAGCATGCCTACATGGTTTGCGCATTGCGGTCGAGCTCGGTGTCAAATGTCTATATGTCTATGGAGACTCGGCTCTAGTCATCAACCAACTCAACAAGGACTGGGACACGACCAGCGAAAAGATGGATGCATACTGCAAATCGATCAGAAAGCTGGAAGGCAAGTTCTACAGCCTCGAGTACACACACATGGTCCGGGACAAAAATCAAGCAGCAGATGCGCTGTCAAAGTTAGGATCATCCCAAGCCAAAGTCCTATATGGTGTATTCATTTAAGACCTGCTCACGCCTTCCATCGAAGAGGAAGATCCCACAGTCGACAAGCCTCCAGACCAGCTTTTGGTGGCTACGGTTCCGGCGTCAAACACCATCGAACCACCTACGACCACTAAGAAGCTTGACTGGAGAGTACCTTTCATCAAGTACCTGACAGATAGTAGCGGTTACACCGATTGGACAGAAAACGAATGCCTGATGCGGCGCAGTAAGCAGTATCTGCTCGTCGATGGCAAATTGTGGCACAAGAATGCAAGGGAAGAAATCTTGATGAAGTGTATAACCCAGGAGGATGGCGAACATCTCCTAGACCAAATCCACTCTGGCTCCTACGGCAACCACGTGGCCTCAAGAACGCTGGTTGGCAAGCCTTTTCGAGCAGGGTTTTATTGGCCGTCAGCTGTAGCCGATGCAGAGAAGCTAGTCCGCCATTGTGGGGGTTGTTAGTTCTTCGCCAAGGGAATCCACGTACCAGCACACGAGATTCAGACAATACTAGCCTCTTGGCCTTTCGCATGCTGGGGACTAGATATGATCGGGCCCTTTAAGCCGGCTCCTGGGAAATTTACATGTGTCTTTGTGCTGATCGACAAATTTTCTAAGTGGATAGAGTACATGCCTCTAGTACAGGCATCTTCAGAAAAAGCCATCACGTTCATCGACCAGGTCATCCACCACTTCAGCATACCCAACAACATCATCACTGATCTGGGTAACCGGGAACACTTTTTGGGACTTCTGCGATGAAATGAGCATAGTGGTAAAATATGTCTCGGTGGCATACCCTAGAGCTAATGGACAGGTCGAGCGGGCAAACGGTAGGATCTTGGAGGCACTTAAGAAGAGGATGTATAGAGAAAACGACAAAGCTCCCGGAAGATGGCTCAAAGAGTTACCAGCCATGGTCTGGGGCCTCAGAACCCAGCCCAGTCGCAATACCGGCGTATCACCATACTTTATGGTTTATGGTGCTGAGGCAGTGCTTCCAGCAGATATAGCCTTCAGATCAGCATGGATAGAGAACTTCAATGATGACAAGGCCAATGAAGCACGGGAGCTGGAAGTGAATAGTGCAGAAGAGAAGCGGCTCAATTCTTGCGTACGTACAGCCAAATACCTTGCTATTTTGCGTAGGTACTACAACAAGAACATTAAGGAGCGGTTCTTTGTGGTTGGGGACCTGGTCCTGAAGTGGAAGACGAATCAGGCTGGTGTCCACAAACTCGCAACTCCATGGGAAGGGCCCTTCATGATCAAGGAGGTTACACGACCAACATCTTATAGGTTAGCTCACCTGGACAGTACAGACGTACCCAATTCATGGCACATCAACAAGTTTAGGCGTTTCTATGCTTAACTACTAAGATATGTACTCCTCTTGTACTTTTGATTTAATTTAATAAAGCTATTATGATTTCTCCGACCACCCTAATGTGTCACTTCGAAGTCTATTGTTATTCTAACTCAACCAGTCAAAACCGACCACCATTCCTTCTCGGGTTTTCGGAGTGGGCCCTGTCTCTAGTTCCTCCCAACGCGTGCATGGGATCTGCTCTCTACGCTATGGGTGATCGGCAGGTCCCCTCTGGTTTGACTTGTGTGTGTCTACGTGTGCATAAGCTACGCACCTCACACTCCAATCACAAGACAAACTAGGGCCATACAAACCTTTCAGGATGACATGTCGACTAAACTGGTACAACTAAATAGAACGCTAACATGTTCTCACTTAGTTACACCAACACGAGATCCAAGCTTAAATACGTTTTCTACAAAACAAACAAGCTTATGCTGATATACAGTTATGTTATTACAAGCTTGCCTAAAAAAGGTCCAAGTTTACAATAACACAACTACATCTTCTTCTACATCTATAGCCTATGCTATTGGCTAGTCAGGGTACGCGACACCTGCTGCTCGCTGGGTCTGACATCGTGCAAGGGTCTCGAGGACTCTGGCATTGATCGAGCTGAAGAAGATGGCCCCGCCGAGGCCTGGCTGGTCGAGACCGCAGGCTTCGTCGGTTGGCTTAAAAATGACGGCGCTTCCAGCTGACTTGTTGATGGCGTACCCTATATAGGTGTTGTCCTACGTCCACATAGGTTAATGTCGCTAATTATTTTTGTTGACAAGTCTAGCTGGGTCATCCGAAGCTCCTCAGCCTTGTCTAGATCTACCTCCTTCGGGTATCTAGCCTCTAGGCGCTTGAGATCGATCAAGGGGTAGTGAGCACGTACCATGCTTAGCACATGTGCGCCTGTGTACTCATCCGCCTCCTTCACAAACTCCTGGAACCATCCCCATGCCTTTCGGCATCTATCGACTAGTCCCAGCTGTGGTGTCCTTGGCACGTCCTCTGTAAGCGCTGGATCGATGAGGTTAAGGACCGGCAAAATGCCTGTTGCCACCTCCTGGCACCGGTTTTTCCAGGTGTCCCGATCCTTGGTGATCTCTTGGCACTACGCCTTCTAGCCGTCACGGTCTTTTATCATGGCCTCTAGATGCTTCTTGGCATTGACTTTTAAAACTAGAAAACGCACAAGCTATTAAAATGTCATAACACGACAAGATAAGGCGGGCAACAAAATTCATGGCACATCGACAAGCTTAGGCGTTTCTATGCTTAACTGCTAAGATATGTACTCCTCTTGTACTTTCGATTCAATTCAATAAAGCTACTATGATTTCTCCAACCACTCTAATGTGTCACTTCGAAGTTTATGGTTATTCTAACTCAACCAGTCAAAATCGACCACCACTCCTTCCCGGGTTTTCAGAGCAGACCCTATCTCCGGTTCCTCCCAACGCGTGCATGGGATCTGCTCTCTACGCTACGGGTGATCGGCAGGTCCCCTCTGGTTTGACTTGTCCGCGTCTATGTGTGCGCAGGTCACGCACCTCACACTCCGACCACATGGCAAACCAGGGCTATACAAACCTTTTAGGATGACGTGTCGACTAAACTGGTACAACTAAACAGAACGCTAACATGTTCTCACTTAGTTACACCAACAGGAGTTCCAAGCTTAAATGCATTTTATACAAAACAAACAAGCTTATGATGATATACAGTTACGTTATTACAAGCTTGCCTGAAAAGGTACAAGTTTACAATAACACAACTACATCTTCTTCTACAACTATAACCTATCCTATTGGCTGGTCGGGGCATGTGGCACCTGCTGCTCGCTGCTCCTCACATCCTGCTCGAGTCTCGGAGACTCTTGTACTAGTCGAGCTGAAGAAGATGGCCCCACCGATGCCTAGCTGGTCGAGACCGCAGGCTTCGCCGGTTGGCTCAAAACTGATGGTGTTTCCACCTGACTTGTAGATGGCATGCCCTATACAGGTGTTGTCCTACCTCCACATAGGTTAATGTCACCGATTATTTTTGCCGACAAGTCCAGCTGGGTCATCCGAAGCTCCTCAGCCTTGTCTGGATCTATCTCCTTCGGGTATCCAGCCTCTAGGCATTTGAGATTGATCAAGGGGTAGTGAGCACGCACCATGCTTAGTACATGTGCGCCTGTGTACTCACCCGCCTCCTTCACAAACTCTTGGAACCATCCCCATGCCTTTCAGCATCTATCGACCAGTCCGAGCTGTGGCGTCCCTGGTGCGTCCTCTGTAAGCGTTGGATCGATAAGGTTGAGGACCGGCAAAACGCCCGTTGCCACTTCTTGGCATCGTTTCTTCCAGCGTCCCGATCCTTGGTGATCTCTTGGCACTATGCCTTCCAGCCGTCATGTTCTTTTATCACGGCTTCCAGATGCTTCTTGGCATTGACTTTTAAAACTGCAAATTGCACAAGACATTAAAACGTCATGCCACGACAAGATTAGGCGGGCAACAAAAGTGAGCAAGGTGGTCTGGAACACTTACTTTTAAGTTCCTCCTTCATCTTGGTTGTGTGGTCCCGGAGTTGTGACTGGTCGTGCGCTAGTATTCTTGTTGTCCTCCTTCAGGCAATCACACTCTACGACCACATGGCTATTCTCCTCTTAGAGACGGACTACTTCGGCTTCTAAGCCTGCACTACAGCTGTTACTACCAACAATGCAACAACACGTGTCATGCACTCATTGTGATAAAGTGACAACTTACTTGTTCTTTCCTGCTCTTTGTTACTGAGCTGGACGACCAGGTTCTGGTTCTGCGCCTCTTGCTCCGTCCTCTCATGGTTGGCGGCTTCAAGTTGGTGGCGCAAGCGTTCCACCTCGGCCGCCAGTTCTTTATTGCTTGCTGTGATCCCCTCAATCTGGTCGAAGCACTTCTTTCGGTACCTTGCGGTCTTCATTAAGTCCTGCATGTAAAAAGCTAAGTAAGATAGTTTGACTGGATAGCAAGATCAGGTGGTCAGGCAAAGCATACCTGGACTTCTGTCACCAGTCGTTTCGCTACTCGTTCAACTTTCATGGCCTCTTCGACCGCTGGGATTTCCTCATGAACAACCCATTGGTCGTTTCGTCAGCGCGACACATATACATGTTGTTGTTTGTCCTGTGGATGGCCCAGGACCTCCTCTACTTCGTCCTCTTCGGCATCTTCTTCGGGTAGCGGTGCTGGTCTGGAGTTTGCAGCTTCTGCGACCACTATGGCCTTCCCACGGGTCGTAGCATCGGCAAACGTGCTCTGCGCTATCACCTCCGGCTGCTGCTCCTCAGTCTGGTCTGTTACCCTTGGTGCTGAAGTGTCATCCTCGGCAGGGTTAGTGCTCGGAGCATTGGTGTTTGGCTTGGCTCTTCCCTCGACCCCCTGCTCGGGGACTGTTGTCTGACCGCCTGTGGTATGAGGCTCCAGTGGACCTTCTGCTATGTTTTCCTCCATGCCTGGCGCTGGGCAGTCTTCTCTGCAGTTGCTGGCGAAGTCATGCCGCTCCCAGCTAGTTGATCTGGATTTTCAGTGGACGCCGACCTGGTATATCCGAGATAAGGTTCAGAAGGTAACCATAATCAATGAAAATTACAAGCTTACATCAAAGTTACTAATACTTACATATTGGAAGCGCGGAATGATGTGGCAAAGGCACGTCTCTTCAGCCGTGCTTGCTCCGCGTGCTGTGCGGGTGACACTTGGTCTCCCTCTACATCCATCACCGATGCTGGGGCTTGGTGCTCAACTCCTCCACGCTTGTCCTTGGTACCACAGTGGCCGGCGATGTGGGTCCCACCGGCACGGAGGAGCCGCCTTGCTCGGTCGATTCCAGTTGCCTCCTCCTCTTTCGAGGGATGAGTCGGAAGATGTCTGCGTTCTCTCCCTCCTCTGTATCATCTTTCGGCAGAATGAAGATCGCCTGCCGATGCTTGCTGGCCGCCGGTCGCTTACCAGCAGCCTTGGCCGCTGCCTCCTCTCCAACTTCGAGCATCACCCAATCGACGTCTTTCAGTCCTGGTGCTGGTCTGGGCGATTGGGCCACCAACTTGCGGCCAATCTACACCAGGGGGTGGCGATACAGACACTGTTGCTCTATCACGACCATTAATCTGGGAAACACAAAGGAGATATCACAGTAAGTTTCTATTACAACATAAAACTATGGGTACAAGGCAGAATGATTTACCTTTAGGGGAGGTCGGGCGAGCTTGAAAGCATGCTCAATGTCACTCAATCTGACATAATTTGGATTAGCTAAATTGAATAGCTCTCCAATCCTGGCTTTGACTTCGATCTTGTCAAGCGCCTCTTTCCTGGTCGTCGTTGGGTCTGCGCTACCTTGGTACTCGTAGCCGGGATGTACCCTCCTCTGGTAGGGCTAGATCCTTTGGCTGATGAAGTTCCCGACCATGCTCGGACCATCCAGTTTCCTCCATGGGATCATCCTAAGTAGTTCTGGGATCTGTTCTAGGTGCTCGGGCTTCTCCGACCAGCTGGTCTTCTTCTCTGGAATGAACCCCACATCACACAGCGTGATCGTGTTCGGCTCTTCATGGATGTAGAACCACTTCTTGTACCAATCGTCAAGCGACGTGTTCCAAGGGTAGTGCAGGTACTGGGCCTTCATCCCGTCACGAAGATTGAGGTACACACCTCCGGCTATCTTCAAGCCGCCGCTTCCTTTCTTCCGCAGACAGAAAAGATGGCGAAAGAAGTCAAAATGGGGCTGGAAGCCACCATATGCTTCACAAAGATGAATGAAGGTGGAGACAAGAAGAATCGAGTAGGGATGCAGATTGCAAATCCCAACCTTGTAATACAGACAGAGCCCCTAAACGAAAGGGTGCACTGGAACTCCAAAACCCTGCTTGAAGAAATCTTCAAAAACCACAATCTCACCTAGTTGTGGATCGGGGTACCCCTCGCCCTCCGGTGCACGCCATCCTGCGAGTTCCTTGTTGTGGAGTACTCCCATGATGACAAGGTCTTCGATGGTCTGCTCGTTGCTTCTTGACTTCCACCACTCCTTCGCCATGACTCCGGCTTTCTTCTGGGAGTCACTCTTCGCCATGAGTCCGCCTTGGCTGATGAAGGTGGATACGGTGGAGGGATTAGTGATGATTTCGAAGGTATTAGGGTTGGCAAGAAGAAGAAGAAGAAGGCTACGACGACGAATGGTAATGGGGATCGGTAAAAAGTAACTTACCAGTTCTATATTATAAATAACCAAGAGTTCTACCGTTTCGTCTGCTCGAGATTCTTGGGAGACGTGCGAATGTGCCGCAGATGGTTGTTTTCACAACCTCGAGATCTATGCCAATATATGCGCCTCTTTGTTATCAGTGTATGCGCCTCTTCGTTGCCAGTGTGAGAGGGCCCACACTGACGCACCTCCATACAGGTGCCAAGCGACTGTTTGCTTGAAAGGACAAGAAGGCAGTATGACGTACTATACCCTTCTACTTTTTTTACCAGACATGTCAGATTGGACTTGACAGAGTAAGAAGATAAATAAATACATCAAATAATAGTACAAGTGGCATTTGTTTCTTCGTTGCATGTCTCGCGCTCAGGGATGGTCCAGACCACTGTTGTGCTCGGGGACTGCCCAGATCACTATCATGCTCAGGGACTGCCCAAACCACTACCGTGCTCGGGGACTGCCCAGACCACGACCGTACTCGGGGACTGTCCAGACCACGACCGTGCTCGGGGACTGCTCCGACCACTACCATGCTCGGGGACTGTTCTGAACAATGCTCGGCGACTGCTCTCCTCGGCTACATGTGATGTGTACTCACATACAGTCGAGATGCATTTATTTGGACATTGCTACAAGGCTTATACTTCGCCTTCCAGCAAGCTCGGGGACTACATCGGTACGATGCACCTGCCGGTGCATCTCATATTGATTGTATGACGGCTGGATTCTTAACTTCAGTGGAAATTCTTTTTAGACCCTAGCACCTCGTGCCTACGTCACCTACTACCAGGCTCGGGGACTAAGTGGGCACACTTCACCTTGTAGTGAATGTGTTTATTTTATCGACCCCTACGCTTTGACTGATTGCCAGGATTACTACTGTCCAAGGGTCACTTACATTTCTTATCAGAAATACAAGTGGGCACACTTGATAAGGAAAGAAATCTTTTTCTTTTTTCTTTAAGAGCACCATGTATTCTTCGGACAACCGGAATCTTCGGCTATAATCATGCTCTACTGCTTTCTGTTCTGATCAGAATGCTGGCGCATTTGATTGGTCAATGTTTCAATCAGTTGGAGATGACATGAAGACGGATCGCATTAGTCGAAGGAGATCGAACGGCGTGTCACAGCATAATACATGGTGCTCGGGGACTAGCTGTGGGGGTATTAACCCCTATACCCTTACGGCTAGGCTTGGGTCGGCCCGGATTAGGGGGTCCGGTCCACTAGAAGACGACGCGTGGCCTGGCCAACCTGTTCGGAGTCCCGCGCAAGGAGTCAAAGCAGATTTGGAGATCAAGCAAGATCCTGGTCGGTTAGAATAGAAATCCTTATCCGGCCACCTATGGCAATTGTAACTAGCTAGGATTAGTTTCCAGATCTGTAACCCTGCCCCCCGGACTATATAAGGCGGGCAGGGGACCCCTCTAAAAAACATCTCTCATTGACATACAGCAATACAATCAGACGCAGGACGTAGGTATTACGCCTTTACGGCGGCCGAACCAGGATAAAACCTTGTGTCTGTCTTGCATTACCATCTTGTTTGTTGCTTACGCATCTGTCTGTCGATAATCTACTACCTTGGGCACACCCCTAGGTAGACTGCTGACCATATTTCGTCGACAGTGGCTAAGGGCATGTTTCTCTCAGGCACATGGGTGACTTCATGCCTAGTCCTCGGACAAGTGGTCATTAGTGTTCTTGTACTTTTCCTTCTTTTTTTGCTGTGTGCTTCTGGATATATCTTGGGTGGAGAGTGTTTTCAAGATGACTGTATTAACTTAATGTATTTTTCTTCAAATATCAAGCAAAAGTTCATATTTATTTATTTATTTAAGAAACGACTAGTTTTAGTAGTCGTTCATATCACAATGCAAATTTATTAAACTACTCATCTTGGTTGCAAATATATGAACAGTTTTAGACTTGCTAACTTAAGCATGGTAAATATTAGCATTTGAGTAAATTTAATTGGATACTAAAGGTAACTATTGTAGTGTCCCTCTCATTAAATTCTCATCATGCATATTGGCCAACATATAACTGTACTATGTGCATGCCAAATGAGCAGACCTTTCTAAGCCCGACTTTAAAGTGTTTTTTAGATGAGATGCACTTAAGTTTTTCAACTAAGTATGGCTAGGAGTAGGCATGGAAAGTAGAAAAGATGGACAATTTACATTGAGTGATAGTATATCACAAACAAAAGGACCAAAAAGTGCACTGAAGCTGTAGAAAAAAAAACTATATATATGGAGGTCAAATTTGCATAGAGCTAACACATGCATATATTTATCAAGTACTGTAAGATTGCTTCGACCTTGTGTGTATTGAAGCATATGGTTTATCATGTTTATTAGGTAGCTAGCAAACCATACTAATTATGTGATTGTTTAAACTCGTGTATATGCATGTTGCATCTCCACAATATCAGACCTTAAGGCTCTCAAATGAGATTAAAACCCACGAAAACAGATGGGATGGAGCTTATAGAATTACCACCACATGAGTTTCAGTTTTGTCTACAGTTATTTTTGAGTGGTGACTTTGATGCTATCAAACTCATTCCCTGCAGTATTGAGATTTTTAGACACTTAATGAAAAAAATACTATAAAGCATTGACCAATTATACAAATAATAATCACCAGGAAAGTCATTTATTTTTTAGTATATTATGCATTAGTTTCTAGAAGAGATGTTTACTTGTTTGACAAGGCTAGTGTTCTGATGTCCATACTTTTATTTAGTTTGTTGAAAATCATGTCCAAAGCAATCCACTTGCATTGTCGGCTTGAAGAAACAAAATGTGTGACTAACACTATATATGCACCGAGCCAGAATCTAGGTCTACATTTTTTGTTTCAAATATTCTGGAGTTGATCGTGCCCTTTGAAAAACTGCACAAGATACTTGATGCAAACCATTTTAAATTACTATTATGTCTTCTATAACATGGACTAGCAGTACATATCCCTAAATAGTCTAAGTGAATTTGCACACCAATGAGCTCGTGAAAGAGACTTTGAGATAAAACATCACGTATGTTGTAAATGCACGCGGAAGTTGAGTTTATTATTACCCAACATCGTCCTTATTACTGAATGACGAGCCTATGGTGACATGAGCTTGCTTCTGTCATCAGCATGCATGATGATACCCTAAACTTGACGGACATGGCCAGAATAATATTTCCAACCTGATTTGATTAGGCATGCTTGTGCTAATTCAATCTGTTGGACCTCACCCCTAGAGTATGTGTGGCACTTGGATCATGATGCCTTGGGCTAGCCATGGTAAAGTTTTCCTACCTTGCTATGCTTTGGCATAATGCATGAAAACCAATTAAATTATATTTCTTATGGAATGTAAACGTTGATTCTTCAAGCCTGTCTGGATCGACATGATGCATGTTTTCCTTAAATTGTTACTGTTTTATTTGCAAGTTATTTTCTTTTAAGTGCAATAAATTTCACCTGTGTTATTTACAGTTCTCTTCTAGTTCTATATATATTTAACACCGAGACATAAATGGAAGGAAGACGTGAGTAAATTATGGACGGTTTATTGCACTAGAATAGTATTTATCTATCGGTGTATGCTAGAAATAAAATACAAAGAGCACCAAGTTTGAAATAAAAAAAATCAAGCAGTACATATACATCCTATACACTACGGGAAACAAAGCCTTTGCCGAGTGCAAACTGTTTTGCCGTGTCAAAAATCGGGCACTCGGCAAAGACCTTCTTTGCCGAGTGCCGCACTCGACAAAGAATTGCACTCAGCAAAGAATTCTTTGCCGAGTGCCGGGCACTCGGCAAAAAAGGACACTCGGCAAAGGACTTCTTTGCCGAGTGCCAGGCTCTCGGCAAAAGCTCGGCACTTGGCATAGGCTGCCCCGCGTAACGGTGTTCGGCCACGTCCTTCTTTGCCGAGTGCCTGCTGTTAGGCACTTGGCAAAGATTTTTTTTTGGAAAATACTTTGCCGATTGCCCCTGACTCGGCACTCGGCAAAGATTCAATATTTTTTTTGAAATGTCTTTGCCGAGTGTCTAACAGTTTCGGCACTCGGCAAAGGGAGGAATTAAAAAAATCACATTTTTTTTTGAATTAGCTTTGCTGAGTGCCCCTGTGAAGGCACAGGGCAAAGACCCCATTTGTCGAGTGCCATGTCCCGGCTTCGGCAAAGTTTTTTTTGTTTTTGGCCTCCAAATTTTTTGTGCATCCCTTTTTAAGTACCAGGAACTCCTCGTTAGAATTTGGGGATTTTTTTTGGCTTTTTAATATATTTAGTTACTTTATTTCATTTACTTGAATTTTTTCGAAAAATATAAATTAGAACGGCACGTGGTACGAATAATAGAATTTAATGATTCAAAAAATGATAGTCATGTTACTGTGTGTAGTGTGAGGCCGTATCCAGGAGCAGACCCAAAATTTCGGACATCTTGTTCACGAAACATGATCATAAACTTACGTGCAAAGTGTTTTTAAATTCTATAAAAAGCAAACGAAGTCCAAAAATCATGAAACTTGTTGAGATGTCGTGATATCGTATGTGGAGGCTATGATAAAAATTTGAGAAGTTTCACGCAAGTTGTCACGTACGATGCTTGCAAACTGAAGAATCTCCGAATAAGTTTCAAGATTTCGTGAAGAGACCGACGAGGTGGTAAGCATCGTACGTGACAACTTGCGTGAAACCTTCTCAAATTTTTATCATAGCCTCCACATATGATATCATGACATCTTGACAAGTTTCATAATTTTTGGACTTCATTTGCTTTTTATAGAATTTAAAAACAACTCGATCGTAAGTTCGTGGTCATGTTTCGTGAACAAGATGTTCGAAATTAGTGGTCTGTTCCTGGATACGGCCTCACATTACACTAAATAACATGAATATCATTTTTCCATTCATTGTTTTCATTATTCGAATGACTAGCACTTATAATTTGAATTATCCAAGAAAATTCAATTAAATAAAATAAATTAAAGAAATATAGAAAAAGTTCGAGAAATGTGCCACATTGGAACATGGAGTACCAGATATTGTATGAGGACTGCAGAAAAAGTTTGGAGGTCAAAAGTGAAAAAAAATATAGTTTGCCGAGTGTCAGGAGAAGACACTCGGCAAAGGAGCCTCTTTGCCGAGTGACAGGACGGTTGGCACTCAGCAAAGATTTTTTAAAAAATTAAAAAAAAAACCCCTTTGCCGAGTGCCAGGCCGGTTAGTACTCGGCAAAGAATTTAAAAAAATTTAAAAAAACTTTGCCGAGTGCCAGATCAGGGGCACTCGGCAAAGAATTTTTTTTTTAAAAAAAAAACCCTCTTTGCCGAGTACCAGGCCAGGTGGCACTTGGCAATGAATTAAAAAAAATTAAAAAAAAACTTTGCCGAGTGCCAGATCGGGGGCACTCGGCAAAGGGGAGATTTAACCTGCCGGCCCAGCCGGCCCGCACACACCACACACACACGCCCGCGCCAGCGCCGCTGCCGCCGCCGCCGCCGCCGCCGCCGCCGCCGCTGCCGCCCCGCCCTTGCCCGCGCCGCCCCCCGCGCCGCCAGCTCCAGGCCACCCCGCCTCCCGCACACGTCATGCTGTGCCGCAGCCGGGTGCAGCTCCAGGCCCACCTATCCGCCTCCAGTCGACGCCGGGTCGGCGTCCCGCATCCCACCTGCGCCGCACGGCCGCACCCGTGGCCCGTCTTTCGCCGCCACCGTCAAGCAGAGGCGTGAAGCAGGCACGACCGGTCGCTGTTCCTGGCTTTCCTACAGACCTCTCGTCCTGCAGAGCCAGCAAAGTGGTGAGCTCCCATCTCTCAGTCTACTCCATGGTTCGCATCCTTCACATGTAGGCGTGTGTGTGTGCCCTGATTGTGGTTGTGCCGCTCCGATGCAGCTGGTGGCTTAGAAGTCGAAGGAGGCGGAAATCACCGAACTGGATTTGCTGCTTCTAGTAAGTCTCCTCATCTCCTAGCTCTTCTCCGATTTCAATTCTAAATTTCATGTGGAGGTGAACAACAGCTGCAGCCTTGTTCATCAAACTTTTTCAGGTTTTTATTTCATCAACAGGGTGCAGAAACTGCTCAGGTTATTTGCTAATATACAAGTTTTGTTGGCTCTGCAGAAACTGTACAGTATAGATAAGATCGATTATTTGGGCTCTTACATTCTGAATATCGTGATACAATGTATTAGAGAATTGTAGTTAATTTGCTTATGCTTCCAAAGAGTTCTATACTCATATTTCATATTTTAGATTGAGTCAATTAGGAGGAGTTATAGACTTCTCAAAATGATTGTCTACACTTTGTCCGACTTCAAAAACAGTAATTTTGTACCTCAAGTTAGGCCCAGTGGATGGATGACATAAACATTGCCATGACTAGAAATTCTGAGCTGGTTGTCTATCATATGAAGTCTGTTTTAATATGATCTGTATGTGTTTATTTATTGCACGTCTGGTTGTCTATCCATCCAGTTAACAACAATTGGATGATTGGATCTGCACCAATTGTTTACATTTATCAAGTGTACATACAATTTGTTTGGTTAGTTGCCAAAGAGGAGATACATTCCAGTAGTCAATTTGTTTGTTTGTTTGGTTAATTTACCCAGCACCAGCTAAATAATCAATATTTCCCAGTAATCTTTGGGATTCAATGCTTAAAGTAGTTGATATAAATGTTTAGGAATAATGATACCGAAATTTTTCTTTTAAAGAATGTTGCCAGGATTGTTATAGCTGGATTCATTTACGATGGCAAAAAAATTATGGGCGTTCACATTCTGACCGGTAGGGTGCCGCGAAGCGTGCAAAAGTTTCTAGTATGCTTAGCGCAGCATGTTAGGTTTGTGGTTTTTAAAAATGCAGATCATAAGCTACTCCCAACAGTACGATTTATATGACATAAAAATGCATATCTAGATGATTTGATTTTTTTCTTTATCAATATCATTACAGTATGATCCTTGAGTCACTTGTCCACTCTTCAAATGCTTCTAACAACCAGAAAAAGCTGGCTAAATCCTTTGGCGAATTAAAAATTGTGGTTTCTGCAACTTTCCATTGGAATGCTGCAAATAAGGATGTCACCAAACACCTTGAGAAAGGTAGTAGTGTTTAGGCCTTAATTCCGTAATTCTGTGATCATGCTCTGGATGCTATGGGCTGTGATCTTTTTTGCTAGTAGGACCCAATGTGGTTGCCTCCACTGGAGCTGATTATGTATCTCATTTTCCTTAGCACTGATAGTAGAACATGGTGGTGCTCGCTAACTACTGCATGATTTATGAGTCCCACTATCACTGTCAAGGTATGCTTCCCCCTATTTTGTTCTCCTTTTTCTGATTCAGTTTAGTGAGCCTAGATGTGGTTTCTGACCGGTTTGGGTGATAGAGATTAATTCCATGCTATTTTTTTTGGGTGATAGAGATTTGATTAGAAGCATAAGATCTAATAATACTTACTGCATGTTTTTCCTTTGTTTCTCGCAGTCGGCGTCACATAGTGGCCAGACTTGCTCGGACTTCCAGGCATGGTGTATGGCCCACGAGGGCAAGGCAACGTCCGATGTCTCCTTCAACCTGGAGGACCCGCTCGAGGCATACACGAACCCGAGCGTCCACTCCCGCATCAGTGAGTACATTGAGGTGGCGAGGTCGCTCCATGGGTCAGACCACGATCCGAGCACCCAGGACTTCGATGGAGAGGCCGTCATGAGGGCGGGGCAAGGCAAAAAGGATGGGCGGTTCTGGCTTGGCGACGGCATCATCGACACGGCCTCTACTCCCTCTCTCATCTAGATCCGAGCACGGAGCACGAGCGAGAGCCCGGCCATTCGCACACGGCCGACCGCTGTGATATATATTGTGTTGGATGTGATATGTGCGGATGGATGTGTGGATGGATGAGATATATATGTGATGGATGAGATATATATGTGTTGAATGAGATATATATGTGATGGATGAGATATATATGTGATATATGTTTGTATGAATTTATTTGTCACGATGGAATGTAAAAAAAATAAAAAAATGCTATTTTGGGTCACTTTGCCGAGTGTTACACTCGGCAAAGGACCCTGTTGCCGAGTGCCATGGTCACAGCACTCGGCAAAGCTGGAAAAATGGGCGCTCGGAAAACCATTTTTCCAGCTTTGCCGAGTGGCACGACCATGGCACTCGGCAAAAAAAAATTTTTTTAAAAAAATTCAAACTTTGCCGAGTGCCGGCTAGAGGGCACTCGGCAAAGAATTTTTTTAAAAAGAAAATCAAACTTTGCCGAGCGCCGTCCAGGGGGCACTCGGCAAAGAATTTTTTTAAAAAATAAAACATCTTTGCCGAGGGCTAGACAGAGGGCACTCCGCAAAGAATTTTTTTTAAAAAAATAAAAAAATCTTTGCCGAGTGCCTGCAGGGTTGGCACTCGGCAAAGTGACCGTCAACGGGGCCGGCGCCGTGACGGTCGCTTTTCTTTGCCGAGTACCCGATAAAAGACACTCGGCAAAGAGGGCTTTGCCGATAAATTTTTTGCCGTGTGTTCTTTGCCGAGTGCCGCACTCGGCAAAGGCTTTGCCGAGTGCAATTTGGCCTTTGCCGAGTGCCTTAGGCACTAGGCAAAGAACCTGAATCCAGTAGTGATATGTGCTACTACTAGTTTTTTTCCCAAGTTAAATTATTTCGTTGTGGGACAAAACTTAATATATACTTGCAATGAAATATCATGGCATATTGGCATTAACATACAAAGAGTGCCATGGCCTGACAAAGTGTATATCGTTCATTTTCTTCTCCTTTCATAGCAATGCCCATGGTGCATTTATGTCAAGATCTTGTACTGATGTTGGCCTTTGATCCGCTTTGCGGAAAAATCATGTCAAAAGTTAGCCCCTGATGCAGTCAGCAGAAAGGAACAGTAGCACTAAAATCCAAAAAAACATATCCAAGTTTATATTTGTTGCTCATCTATTCTGAAGGTTCATATTGTTTATTCACTCCAATTAAGAATTAAGTGTCCTTTGGAAAACTAGGCTATACGCTGGCATAAACCACCACTGAATTGTCAAAAAAAGCACTGACAACGTGGACCAATGGAGCATTTCTACAGACAGCACCAGTAAAATTTTAGAGGGACTTCTAAGGTTACACGAAATGCATGCTTTGGAGGCTGACGAATATACATAATAAGCATGATGGACAATGAATAGTGATGATTTTGATGAAACTATTCGTTATTCACTTCCTACGTATTTGAAACTGAAGCCCCGAAAACAAAATTCCCAATACTTTATTTATGAACATGTGGGCATCAGATCGATCAAGTCCATTCAGGTCATATGGTAAAATGAAGCAAATAATAATTCTAGTCACTGCGTGCTTAGATTTCGAAGTGCAGGGAGGTTGGAATATAATGACATTTCAGCAGAAAACTAAAGGTGAAAACTAAAGCGACTGCAGAACCAGACATTTATTTTTGGAGCAGGGAGTACCCGGTGAACACAAGCGACAATTCGCGACGATGAAGCTAACCAATAATCCTTGCGCCTCAGGTTAATTAATTTCATGAAAACGACTGCAGAATCTGACGTATATATAAGCTAGAGCGCGGTAGCTGAAAAGCCAGAATCCTTCCCGTCCATGTGCACTCGTGAAATCTGTTAAGTAATCTCCTGCTTCCTCGCCTGTAGGCGCGGCAGGAGGAGACGACGAAAGGGCTCCCCTGCTGCTATAGTGTAGTTAAGGAAGAGGCAGACGTCGAAAGACTCCCCTGCCGCACTATAGCCACAGTAGTGGTAGACGTAAAAGTCAATCCTGCTGTCACATCTAGTCACTGTAGCAGCATGGCAGCCTGGCACATCTGTGTACTAGGATTATATGGGTAGAGTTGTATATATAGCTTACCACTGCAACATAGTAAAGTTGAGCGAGTTCAATTTTGTCATCTTCTCTGCAGAGCTTCGGCCAACGCTGGTGCTTGTGTCCTTCCTTCTTCTACCTCCAGTCATAGTGTATGTGGTCAACAACAATGGTGACCGGTCGGCTTACCCATGCCGGAGATCTCGGGACCAACAAGTGGTATCAGAGCCGTACAAGCGCCGTCGCTGGACTAATCGCTGGCGATGACGAACGGTTTAGAGATGGACGACAGCAGCGGCGCTGCTGTGGTTGCCCAGCCACGACAGGAGGTTGTCGTGCGCAAGGTGCGGGAGGTCAGCGACACCAGTTGGACGACACTGAGTCGCACCAACTATGACGAGTGGGCGGTGACCATGAAGGTCAAGCTCAGAGCCCAACGGCTTTGGAATGCCATTGACAAAGGCACCGATAACAAAGAAGACGACATGTCAGCGTTGGAGGCTATCCTCGCTGCTGTGCCAGCGAAGTATAGGGAGACGTTGGGTGCGAAGAACTCTGCTAAGGAGGCATGGGAGGCCATTGCAGCGATGCGCGTTGGCTCCGACCGCTCAAAGAAGACGACAACCCAGCTACTGAAGCAGGAGTACGCTACCCTCAAGTTCAAGGATGGTGGGTCGGTGGAGGACTTCTCCCTCCACCTGCAGTCGTTTATCAGCAAGCTGAGGAGCCACGGCGTCACCATCGACGAAGAAGTGGCGGTCTCCAAGTACCTCCACTCCATGCTGGTGAAGTACATCCAGATCGCTCTCTCCATAGAGACGATGCTGGACTTGACCACCCTCAACGTTGAGGATGTGACAGGCCGTCTGCGGGCGATGGACGAGTGCATGGAGCAGGCCACAGCAACGACGGACAGCGACAAGATGCTGCTGACAGAGGAGGAGTGGGCTGCCCGGAAGAAATCCGGGGAAGCCTCCTCCAGCTGTGGTGGAGATTCCAAGTGCTGCAACAAGGCTTCTTCGGAGAAGAAGAAGGTTGACCCCAACGTCTGCTGGTGCTGCGGGAAGACGGGCCATTGGGCAAAGGAGTGCCCAAATCGCAAGCAGGAGAAAAACATTGAGGTTCATTTAGCGCAGGCTGATGAGGATGATGAGGCCAGTATCCTGATGGCGATGTTCTGTGCACTACACGTCGTTGAGGCCAAGGAGAACGAAGAGGTGATGGTGGTGAAAGGGCACGACAAAGCTCTGAAGGCTGTCAACCTCGACGATCCGTGCGCCCAAGTCCACCTCGGACGTGTGGGCGGCGAACATGAGCAACGGTGGTACCTGGACTCTGGTGCCAACAACCACATGATGGTCTCAAAGGAAGCCTTCTCCGAGCTCGACGGTAACGGTGGAGGTTCTAGGGTTAGTAGTAGGATTAAGAGAAGAATTGTAAAGTAATCCGCTGCTCCCTCGCATGTACGCGCGGTAGGGGCAGGCGCCGAAAGGGCTCCCCTGCAGCTGCACTGTAGCTATGGCAGGGGCAGGCGCCGAAAGGCTCCCCTGCCACATTGTAGCCACAGCAGGGACATGCTCCAAAGTCAGCCCTGCTGTCATATCTAGTCACTGTAGCAGCCTGGCAGCCTGGCATGTCTGTGTACTAGGATTAGATGAGTAGAGTTGTATATATAGCTTCCTACTGTAACTCAGTAAAGTTGAGCGAGCACTACGGGATATAGTAGCTTTGCCAAGTGCCAGGCCCAAAAACACTCGGCAAACGCTTTACTTAATGTAACACTCGGCATAGAACACACATCTACAGTGTTGGCAAACAATAGTTTGCCGAGTGTTTTTTATCGCGCACTCGGCAAATGGTTTGCCGAGTGTCAATAGACACTCGACAAAAATAAACTCTCGACAAATAAACTTGAGTTCAGTTTTGCCATCTCATCTGCAGAGCTCCAGCCAACGCTGGTGCTTGTGTTGTGTGTGCGCGCGCTCTGTTCTCCCTCCCTTCTTCTACCTCCAGTCGTAGTGTGTGTGGTCGGCAACGATGGTGAGCGGTCGGCTCACCCGTGCCGGAGATCTCGGGACCAACAAAATCATAATGATACAATACCACATGAAATGGTTTCTTGATACTAGTCACACAACTGAATGGTTCAATTCGCTAATTTAACAAAAACATTACTAAATATTTTTGTGTGCACAGATCGATGCACATATTCACTCATGACTCTTGTGCATCTTGTGTTGGACCCCCAACACACTCATATCTCCAGTAGTTCATCCGAGACAGACATGAGGAATTCAACATACTCTTCCACAAAGTTTCTCTCATGACTCTTGGAAAATGGTACACAGAGGGAGGACTGTGCTGCTGCTGTCTGCTCCCCATTTCGAACGGCAGCATCAGGATCCAGTAGTAGTTGGCCTGTGAAAACTGGAAGCTGAGGCAGCGGCCTTGGGTGATCTGCCGAGCTGTTGTGCAAGGTTGTGCTGCCATGATCAACTCGAACCTTTGAGGTAGCTGCTTGTTGATACAAATCCGCCTGCAGGTTGCCACCAGTGTTCATATCAGCGGCTCCCTCCCCAGCTGTTTGGTGCACTTCTGGTGGTGATTGGTAGTTGCCGCCGGTGTTCATCCTCTGCTGGAGCTTCTTCTTGATGCGTGAGTTCCAGTAGTTCTTGATCTCATTATCTGTCCTTCCAGGCATTCTTGCCGCAATCGCAGACCACCTATATTCACATGTAAAAAATTTGAAGTACACAAGTTATATCCATTGCACATCATGTTCCTATATAGGAGTATTGTTCATGCATGTGAGGGACGGAAGATGCATGGAATGGATCAAAATATCCGAATGAACGAAAACAAACTTGCGCTACCTGTTTCCTAGGAGTTTCTGCAATGATACGATGAGGTCCTCTTCCTGCTTGGAGATGGGCTCCCTGCTGAGATCTGGCTGCAGATAGTTCATCCATCTCAGTCTGCAGCTTTTTCCGCTCCTCTTCAGCCCTGCAGTGATAGATCCATAAATAGTTGAATGCTTTGTTAGTTTCCCATCCAATAACACACGATGCAATCCTGCTGCTAAAACAAACACACATATATACAACAAGTACATATATAAGTATTTATTATATATATGCATGTGCCTGCCTGCTAGTTCGGCGACGGAGGACCAGGTTCCGACGCCGTAGTGTGTGATGTGGCTGTAAAGCCTCTCGTCCTCGTCAGGAGACCAGAGCCCCTTCCTCATCATCTTCGTGTCTTCCTTCGTCTCCAGCTGATCACTAACCACGGCTCTCTTTCTTCTCTCCATCTGTCCTTGCTACCTGCATATGCTGCTGCATTGTTCAAGCTACAATGTATATATGTTTAGCTTAACTGGAGAGCTAAGATCCGATCCATCTGAATTTTAAACGACAAATCACGGGCCTGCACTAGCTTGTGGTGGCATGTGCTTAAAAATATATAGTTGCGTGTGGTCCCTTAACATAACAGTCTTAGTTTACCAATACTAACACAAAAGAGCATCTATTTCTACCTCAAAAAACAAAGAGCATCTATTTCTATACTAGGCTATGAACTTGCTAGCTGATGAATTGAATCGTCTGAATGCAAGAAACGACGAGAGGAATCGAGTACTCAGAGGAATCCTTTGCTTATACCTAACATCTCAAGTTTGAATTTAGTTTGAACTTTCTTTGTTCAGTAGTTCAGCACTAGCATATGGCTAGTAGTTTAAGATAGTATGTGTAATGGTTGGTCTTGGCTCTGGACGTTTATTTGTGTTTCAAATTGAATCTGAGCTGATGCTGCTTTTGTTGACTTTCTTGTAGTACTTGCATTGCCATGTGTTAGTTCTCCTGGTTGCAGTTAGGCGTAGGTGTCTTCTTGCTGCTCAGCTGGTCATGCAGTGGACATACATACAGTGCAAACTTGCTAACTTTGGCCTGTGAATTGTCGTTGCCATCATGCACAGTAGTATGCAAGCACTTACTATTTAGTAAGACAGCAGTTTACCTATCTCCACGCATGCATGCACCTTGATTATTAATTATTATTCCCGGTATGTACATCCCATGCAAGTGCCAAAGGTACGGTCACCCATGTGAGATTAACTCCTCCTGTCTTCTTGGCCGGCCGGCTGGGCTTCGTATATATATTATGCACATCAGCATGCACATGGATGTGTGTGTATATATGTGTAGATATATATATGTAGCAGGAGCAAGTTGATACACATGCATGCATATATATATCCTCATCCAGTACGTATGATTCTTGCTGTTGTGAGAGACCCATATGCATAGGACAAGGCTGTGGCGGCACGCCGGTCCAATTGGAGAAAAACAAAATAGGACTGGTTGTTAATTAGTTCCAAGGAATGACGTACTAGTACAAATTGTAAAGGTACATGTATATAGTATGTTGCTACCTCTTGTATAGTAGTTAGTTACAGAGCAGTAGTAACAGCAATTAAGGAGCAAGCAGCATATTTGCTGATACCATGTATGCAAGCAGCACATTTGCTGATACCATGTATGCAAGCAGCAAGATTTGCAGCTAGCTAAGATCTAGAGTTTGTATGATGGTATCCCCTCAATAAGTAGGACTAACGACATTTAACTACTAATTCGGTTTGAACACAATTAACTTCATCCGTTGTTTTGCCTTTTCTAGGCATGTTTCTTTTTCTTATGTATATCTACATTACAATGTACAACTCACTGTCCAGACGAACAATGCAATACTAATGCGAGCAACTCCTAAGACAATGCAGCACTAATGCGAACAAACATTTGCACCCTATATACACCTAGACAGTAGACACATCATTTATATATCTTAGAAAAGTTAAAATAACTTACGATATAGAAGGAATCCCATCTCCTAATGTTTGGCAATCACGCATATGCATTCCTCAACCGCTCCAATCCAGATAGAACAAAAAAAAGAAATGTTTCATTTCACATCATCGATGTATATGGTTACACTCTGACCGGGAAAATGAGACTAGTCCAAGTTCATGCACCTCCGACCTTTGCATATGTGACGTTGGATGGCAGTAATCAAGCCATCCACAGTAATATATATCCACAGCCCCAATTATTGTATATACAACCCCGCCATCCAAAGAGAGATAACTGTTTGGAAAAACAAATGTAAGGAATTCTGTTTGAAATTTATCCACAAATCTATATATATCTTGTAAACGTAAACCTCAATATATAGCCTTCTGTCTCAACATGTAGGCCATCCATATCATCTCCCACTGAATAACCTGTCATGTTTACTAACTTTTAACCTCTTAATGCAAGCTATCCATGTCAGGTCCACTACAATATATTGCTATTTTTGTTTTCTTATTTCGTCATCTAACTCATACATGTTGTTGAAACTGGCGGTCTCAGACAGTATGAAGGAGGTAGAGGCCTCCGCCTCTCAGACAGTATGAGGAGGTAGAGGCCTCCGCCTGCTACGCCACACCCCCCGGCAGAGGCATGGGAAACAGGCGTGATAGACGGGCGAGTAAGGGAATGGCACGGAAAGCTATGGTTTCATTAATTCGTTCACCAACCAACCATTTACTGTTACAAGTGTTCCCTATTTATAGGGCTCAACCACCTCATTCACAGAGTTTACAGTAGTATCCCTCAACTGCTACAGTACATTCTTGGGATATTCCTCTACTCGCCTTCCGTCTCGGGGGTAATCTTGCCATGCCGCCATCTAGTACTGGGCCTGCATGATCAACCGGCCCATTGGGCCTCAAGACTCGGCGATGGGCTTTAGGGCCTCCGCCGTGGGTCTCCGCTCTGTCCGGCCTCAGGATCCGACGACGAGCCTTTGGGCCTCCGCCTCTGGGAGTGCCAAAGCCGTAGGCCTCCGGCATCCCAGGATCGCCGATCTCCTGCTCGGGTCTTCGCCCCAACGGGCGGAGACCATGCTGGAGCACCCGCGCAGTCACGAGCGCCCTCATCTGGTTACCTGCACATACCCAAACAATGTTGGCATTTAATTAGTCTCCTGGCAGAGCGGCCTCCGCCCCATCGGCCGTAGACGCCTGCGAGTCGGCCGGGCGGAGACCGTGTCAGGGCCGTCGCCCGCAACCTGCAAGCTCAATCTAACAAACCGTTCTCTTTCCCGGGTTTGGAGGAGCAGGAGCTCGACCTCCGTTTTGGTAATAGGTCGGAGATGCCCTCGTAACCTGCTGACTGCGTAGGTCTCCGCCACTCGCGGTGGCCATGTTACTACAGTTCCCCCCTTTTGAGACCGCAGTCCGCCTGAGCATGCCGTGAGCTCAAAACGCCCTAAGCAAGGACGTCCGTGAGGGCAGAGACTGCGCATAGTCACGTCTCCGACCGATCTCCGCCGGTTCCCCCCTGGCCCGCTCTGGCGTGGCCATTGGTCTTGTCAAAGTAGCCGTTTGGCTGCAAATATAGCCGTTGTGCATCTTGCGACTTATCCGGAGATGACCGTTGTTCGACGAGAGCCGAACCGCCCGCCCGTGGCCTATATAAGGGCGGGGTTGGTGGCGGGGTCCCCCCCCCCCGCACGACTCATTCATTTTTCTTGCAGCGCCAGAAATCGGTCTCTGCTTTCTTTGCTTTCGCCTGAGCTGCCTTCGCGCGTTCCTTCTTTCCACTTGCGCCTTCCTCCCAGGTCACCGCCGCGGTGGCTTTCTTTCCACCTTCGCCCATACTCGCCAGCCCGCCTTCTTCGGACCCTATCGCCACCTTCTTGGTGTTAGGGCAGGCGGCTGGGGTGCTCGCTTTGAGGAGTGCATGCTTGCCTCTGCCTCCGCGTTGGAGTTTGAGAAGCTGCTGGAGGAGGATTTGGGGAGTGTCTCCGCGTCCGTCGGAGACCTGATTGCTGTCGATTCCGGAGTCATGGCGATAAAGTCATGGGATTTTGGCCCCTCCTCCATTACTGAGGAGGTGGTCACGGAGATGTTGAAGGAATCGTATTTTCCTTCTACGAGGGTAAAAATCCCTCTGCCCGGCCAGACCGTTCCGGAGCTGGAGGAGGGATATGCGGTGGTGTTCCGGGACTTCTTCACCTGCGGCCTCCGCCTTCCTTACGTCCCCTTCCTCCACCGGGTTTTGGAGACTTTCAACGTCCAGCTCCATCATCTGACTCCTATGGCCTTCCTCACGCTCAGCAAATTCTGCTGGGCGTGTGTCTCTTATGGCGCCGAGCCGGATGTGGACACCTTCTGCGCTTACTACGAGCTGCAGAAGCAGCCAAAGAAGAAGAAGGAGATGCGGGAAGGCAAAGAGGTGGAGGTGATCTGCCAGTATGGTAGTTGCACTTTCATGTCGAAGAGGAACCAAGGCGTAGATCGCCTGGAGATTTCATTCTGCTAGAAAGGCACATGGGACCGTGGCTGGCTTGAGCAGTGGTTCTACGTGAAGACCTATGGGGTGTGTGGCACCACCGAGGATGGTGCGGAGGTCCGGGAATATCCACTGACCTCAAGGATGGAGGTGATGGCGCCGCATACGCGCGTGGAGCCACCGGAGGCGGTGTCTCCGGCGAGGGAAGCCTGTGAACGGGCCTTTGCGCTGGCGTGCCGTTACTTCGGGGACCACGATCTGGTGGAGGAGATAATGGCCTCCAACTATTGGCCCCTAAGCAAAGACAATCCACCCTTTCAGCTGGAAACGGTGTAGGTTCTCGTTTTTGGGCCGGAGGCCGGGATTCCGTTCCCCCGCTTTGGCCAGTCTTTGGGGGAGGGGGTGACGGAGGACGGCTTTGTCTCCGAGGTTGAAGAAGCCATCATCGGGTTGGTCGGCAAAATTTCCGAGCGTGAGTACACATCTCAGAGAGCCGTGGCAGGCACCATGCCGCGGCTCAATTGAGTTTTTGAGGAGCTCGGGATCATCTACCGGGAGCGCGAGGTTCCCGCGGAGGTCCTAGCTTCGATTGACAAGAAGAAGAAGATGAAGACCTCTGCGAAGAACGTTACGGCGGAGGCCGAGTCCAAGAAGAGGAAGGGTGCCGCTGTTGCATGGGCGCCTCCAAAAAAAGAAGTTCGGCACTCTGGTGATTGCGCCGGCCGCGTCTTCGTCCGGTAGTGCGGGCGTTGCCTCCGTCGGCAGTGAAGACGACCAGAATTCTTCCGTCCCATCAAGGGACGTGCGGGTCGCGGGCGGCGGAGATAGCAGCTCTCCTGGTGCTTCGGTGCGCCCTTTGCGTGGCGCTGTGAGCGGTGCGGGGCGGCCGAAGGCCAGCTCTGCTTCGGCGCGATCCTTGCACGGTGCCACGAGTGGCGCCGAATAGCCGGAGGCCAATGCCGTGAATCCTATGCCCAACATTTTTAGCGGGATGTCCTCAAGTTCTGAAGAGGGCGCGGAGGTTGACCTGCGGCATGCTCCTCCTGCTCCCGCCGTTGCTTTGCCTCCCCCCGTGCTGGAGGCCGTCGATGAGCAGTCGGAGGCCATGCTTGTAGAGCAGGCCCCAGTGGCTCGGTCGCCGCATCATAGGGCGGAGACTTCTACCTAGGGGGCTCAGCAGGCGGCCCACCCTAGGCTTTTTATGAGTGAGTTGGTTTGGCACACACTTTTGTTTTTACTGTCTTTGCCCGGTTTATTTGTTTATGTATTCTATGTCACTTTTGCAAGTGATGTCATGGCCGGACTCCTCACTCCAGAGGAACAAGCGGCTGCTGCCAGCGCCAGGTTTGGTCCGGGGCAGCCGGGGCCGATGGCACCGGGTCCAAGTGAGTGTGTATTGTTTTTGTCTTACTCGTCTTTTGGTCTGCCATTATTGCCTATGTCTGATCGGCCCTCTGACCTGAGTTGTTGTTTTTTTACGTAGGCTCCTCCGGCACTTCTATCTCAGGTTGGGAAGAGTGCTATCTTGGGGTTCTTGGAGACGTCGGAGGTGGTCTCCGGCAGTTTGTGTATTCATTATGAGATTTGTTTTCCTCACCTTATGGTTTTGTATTTGTTTGTTCTTGTTTGAACAGATCGCTTCAAACAGCGTCTGAGGGACATGGATTTCTTTCAGCTTCTCCGTGTTCATTTAGAACACTAGAGCTTGGTTCGTCTTTGGCGGTTTATGTTTTTTGTTGTGTGCTCGCCTTTATATTTGTTTTATTTTATTTGTATTACTGATCGCCTTGGTCTGCTTCTTCTTTCTGATCGTAGGGGTATCACACGGGCGTTGTTATGGAAGAGCGCTGCACTCGCGAGGTCTCCAACCAAGATTCTGCAATTGAAGCGCTCAAAGCGGAGAACGAGCGCCTGGAGGGTGACAAGGAGCGTTTGACCAACTCCCTTGCAGCTCTTCGTCTTTCGCTGGCGGAGAAGGAAAAAGAAATGGAGGTGGCGAGGGCCGATCTCACCAAGGCTGTCGAGCAGGCCCGTAAGGCGAACGAGTTGGCCAAGGGTCTCCGGCGAGAACTCACCTCTGAGAAGGAATCTGCAGCTGTGATGGACGGGCAGCTGACTTTGATGACGAGGCATTTGGACTCGGTCAAGGTTGTCCTTGCTGCAACTGTTAGCTAGTACCGGGCCGCCGTCACTGAGTTCGGTGGCAAAACCTCCGCCCCTCTAGAGGAAGACAGCGTCTATGCCCTCGCTTCCTGGCTAAAGCGTCACCTTGCGATGCTCCCTGATCTGGTGAACGGCTGCACAGACTATGGGGCGCTGGCGGGGGTGACGAACTACGCCAAGCTTCTAGTGCGCGGCGGGTGTACGCATACTGAGAGTATTCCGGGGGGGTGCTGCCGGGTCCAGATGTGCTTGGTGAGACTTCTCCTGGTTTGCGAAAAAGCTTGAGGGATTTCATTGGGTACTTTTGGGCTCCGTTTGGGAGGCTTGCCGCCCGGAAGCTAGCGGAGGAGAAGAGGGCGAAGGTATTTGTAGTCTTTGTTGTCGCTGTTTTTCCCTTTCCTTGTTTCTTGCGAAGCTGTGGAGGCTTTTATTGCTCTGTGAAGCTAATATTGTGGTCTGTGCTTTAACAGGAGGCGCAGAAGGGTCTGGCGAGTAGGCCTCCGCCGATTCCTAGCTCGGCGACTGCGGTTGATGCCTCCGCCTCTGCTAACGCCCCGAAGAGCGCTACGATCGGCGGTGGTGACGCCCGGAAGCCGCAGGCACCGTCTCCGTCCTTATTTGGTGCGGGCTCCGCTCCTGGGACTTCCACGGCGTCCGGGACTCCGGAGGTCTAGGCTCTTTGTAGGATTTAGTTCTTTTAACTTGTATATTGTAGTCCAGCTGGACTCTTGTGAATAAAGTTTATTTTGTTCTGAATGGTTTTGTGGAAAACTTTAACCTTGTGCAGGTTCTGAATCAAGAGCATGCACAAGATGTTGCGCCTTTGACTCTCTACGACGACGGCATTTACGTGAGCGGAGAGCTTTGGGAGTATTGATGTTCGGCCTTTCCCCGCAGCGTTGCGCGCGACGTGTTCGAGTCGATTAAGTTTGACATAGACGACAAGCGCGCTAGGTTTACTCGCGCGCTCACTTGGCGCGGACCTTCACCATAATAGTTAGGATTCTATTGCAAGTTGGTGTCCTATAAGAATGCTTCTTGACATTTCATGTAATACAAGACAGGTTCACTTTCTTGATTGTTTGTGCGGTGGCTTGAGCCTGTTGTGCTAGTTTACATATCTCGTCTAGTCCCGAGCTTGCGCACTATTGTTCTTTGCTTGGGCGAACATGCGCGATACAGAGGTGGTGGCCAGGACCTTCGCCCCCATTTTCTCTCCTTCTCTGTGCTGGCTTGATGGCCGGGGTAGAAGTCTCCGCAGTTTTTTGATCGGCGGAGGCGTACTTGAAGTCCGCCAGGCGAGGCTTGCCGAATCGGTGTTTGATCCGACTGGAGGTTTGGCGCAGCTTGTACAGACGGCGGAGACTTTTGATTTTTTTTAGCTAGGTGTTTTAGCTGTCTGGAGGTATGGGTCTCCGACGCTGCACACCCGTGGGACATGGTTGATCTTTTGGGATGGCAGGTTAGGTCTCCGGCATCAGGGGGATGTTACGAGTTTTCGTGCGATATCCCCCTTCTCCCGTAGGCCTTTGCTGTTCATCACCGTGCCGTAGGTCCTATCTCTTTTCCCACTGTCTCCAACTGTCTACTGTTGCCTCTGATTTTATGAGTTTTCGTACAATATCTACGGCCGACTTGTATATCTAAGGAGACCCCTGCCTCCATGGCCATTGCTGTGGCTTGTGTTTGTGCTCTGCCTTCTTCCCCCCTTGCGCCTTATGCTGACTGAGGTTTTAAGGGCATTGGGGGAACCTATTTTATAGTGGGGGTGGCAGCTTTTGGTTGTTAAATTTTTGGTACGTTGTTTGTTGGAACGTATCTTGGCTTTAATGGTCTATATCTTGGTTGTATTATTCGTGTCTTTTGAGATCTTTTGAAGTAAATAGGCCTAGTGCCTAAGTGATAGGGTTTTGTCAGAGCTTGTCCTCGTTTTGATGTTTTCGATGGCGGAGACCTTCTTCCTAGTTCTGGCGCCATAATGGTGTTGCCTCTGATGCTTGGGTTGGTTTTTTGTTAATTTTGGAGGCCGGTTTTGGCCGAGGTTGTTTTTGCCTTGCTGCCTGAATTTGGTCAGGTCTTTGCCAAGGGTCGGAGGTCTGTTTGGCCAAGGTTGTTTTTGCCTTGATGCCTAAATTTGGACAGGTCTTCATCAAGGGTCGGAGGCCTCTTTGGCCAAGGTTGTTTTTCTGCCTTGATGCCTGAATTTGGACAGGTCTTCGTCAAGGGTTGGCGGCTTGTTTGGCCAAGGCTGTTTTTCTGCCTTGATGCCTGAATTTGGACAGGTCTTCATCAAGGGTCGGAGGCCTGTTTGGCCAAGGTTATTTTTCTGCCTTGATGCCTGAATTTGGACAGGTCTTTGTCAAGGGTCGGCGGCCTGTTTGGCCAAGGTTGTTTTTCTGCCTTGATGCCTGAATTTGGACAGGTCTTCGTCAAGGGTCGGAGGCCTGTTTGGCCAAGGTTGTTTTCTGCCTTGATGCCTGAATTTGGCCAGGTCTTTGTCAAAGGTCGGAGGCCTGTTTGGCCATAGAGGTCGTTTCAAATTGCCAATGCATATGGCCGGCGCTTTGAAAGGACCTATGCTTATTATTGTTCACCGAATATTATGGCGCCAGAGCTGGCCGCTTTCGGTTTTGGACTTTTCAAGCGTTCTTTTGGGGATTACCTCTTTATACTTGTAGAGGATTTTTACATTGAACCTACCTCGTTAAAAACCTCACCTCCGCTTGGAGTTCCCCTGTGAGGAAAAGGGTATAGGCTCTTTTACATTTTTTTGGTTGGAGAAAATAAAAAATACTAAAAAGTAAATGAACGGAGGGGCCTCCGCTTATTATTTGCGGAGGTTGCCCTTTGGTACACTGCCTAGATGTAATATCTACGGAGGCTGTCGATATTCCAGGTGTGGGTTGTCGTGACACCTTCGCTGTCGGTCAAGTAGAAAGAGTCAGGGCAGCCTGCTGCCGTTGCTGTGTATGGGCCTTTCCATTTCGGTTGCAGTTTACCAACAAGTTGTGCGTTGGGTTTTCTTCTGAGCACGAGGTCTTCGTGTTTTATGTCTTTCCTTACCACCTGATAGTCTCTCCACTTCTTGGTTTGGGACTGATATTTTGCAATGCTTTCTACTGCTTCCAGTCTTATGGCTTCTATTGTTTCTTTTGCATATTCTTTATCTTGCAACATTAGCTGTCTCGTTGTGCGGAGGCTTTCGTGCTTGATTTCTTTCGGTATCATGGCCTCTTCTCCATAAAGCAGTTTGAATGGTGTGAATCCTGTTGTTCTTGAAGTAGATGTATTGTGTGACCAAATCACTCTAGGTAACTCATCTACCCATTTTCCTTTGCATAGGCCCAGCAATGTTTTTGATATTACTGAGAACACTATTCTGTTTGCTCTTTCCATAGCACCATTGGACTCTGGGTGGTATACTGAGGCGAAGGCTAGTTTTGTCCCAATGCTTTTGTAGAATTCTTTGAAGCTCTCTGAATCGAATTGTTTTCCATTGTCTACTGTCAAAATCCTCGGTACACCGAATCTGCAAATGATGTTTTGCCAGAAGAATTTTCTGATAGTTTCTAACGTTATCTTCACCAGCG
Source organism: Miscanthus floridulus (assembly GCF_019320115.1). Classification (NCBI taxonomy): domain Eukaryota; kingdom Viridiplantae; phylum Streptophyta; class Magnoliopsida; order Poales; family Poaceae; genus Miscanthus; species Miscanthus floridulus. The sequence continues at coordinate 7,121,069 of NC_089589.1, forward strand.
GCTTTGCCTCTATCCATCTTATAAAATATTCTACTGCCACTACTACGAATCTGTTTCCTCCTTGGGATGGTGGTAATGGGCCGACCAAGTCCATACCCCATCTTTGTAGCAGCCATGTCAGAGGTATAAGTTGGGTCTCCGACGATGGTTTTGACTGCCCTGGAGAGAATGTTTGGCATGCTTTGCATGTTATGGCTGTCTGCTCTACGTCTTGTATGTGTGTTGGCTAATAAAAGCCTTGCCTTATTGCCTTTGCTGATAAAGCTCTAGAGCCAATGTGCGACCCACAAATTCCTGAGTGTATTTCTTGAAGCAACTCTATGCCTTCGCTCTACGATATGCATTTGAGGAGAGGCTAGACTACTCCTTTCTTGTATAGTACACCATCTATGATTATGTAATTTCTTGCCCTGGCCTGTATTCTTGCTGCTTTTGCTTCATCTTCTTCGGTGGTTTTGCCTTCTAGGAATTCTATTATCGCCTTTCTCCAATCTTCATTTTGCAAGTGTAGTATGGGCTTTAGTGCCTTAGATGTCTCCGCAGTTGCCAGGGACTTCAAGATCTGGTAAAAAGTGTTTGGTGGCAGTGGCAGGTTGTTTGCCGCAGCCTTTGCCAATTCATCTGCCTCTGCATTTTATGATCTTAGGATGTGCTTTAGGGTGAAACCCTCGAATCTCCGCTCCAAATTTCTGACAACAGATAGGTATTTGATGAGTTCTGGCTCTCTTGCTGTGTATTCTTTCTCTACTTGGCCAGTGACCACTTGAGAATCTGTTTTGACTGTCAATGTTTTTGCCCCTAGGGCCTTTGCTTTACTCAGCGCTAAGATCAGGCCTTCATATTCTGCTATGTTGTTTGTTGATTTGAACTCTAGCCTTGCTATGTATTTCAGTCTGACGCCAGAGGGTGCCGTTAGGACGGCGGAGGCTCCTGCTCCGGCTTGGCCCTAGGCTCCATCCGTGAATGCTATCCAGCCTTGAATCGTTGGTTGTTCCTTGGGCTCTGTCGGAGGTGTCCAATCTGCTACAAAATCAGCTAATGCTTGTAATTTGATTGCTGTTCTGGGGACATACGAGATACCAAACTGTGAGAGCTCTGTAGCCCTTTTGCCTATTCTTCTGGAGGCTTCTTTGTTTCTGAGCAAGTCTTGTAGTGGCAGCGATGTTGGAACTGAGATTTCGTGGGCTTAGAAATAATGCTTTAGTTTTCTTGATGCCATCAGCACTGCGTAGGCAACTTTCTCTACCTCTGTGTAGTTTAGCTTAGCTCCGGACAGTGCTTCTGAGATGAAATAAACTGGTTTTTGAGTTTTGCCTGATTCTTTTTCCAGCTCGTGGACTAAGACTGCACTGACTGCATGGTCGGAGGCCGCCACATACAGCAATAGGTGGCTGTCCGATTCTAGGACGGAGACCATCAGTGAGTTTGCCAGATACTCTTTCAAGTTATAAAAATGCCTCTGACTGCTTGGACCCCCATTCAAAGTTGCCTCCGCCCCTCAGGGCTTGGAAGAAGGGTAGGCTGCGTTCTGCTGATTTTGAGATTAATCTGTTGAGCGCTGCTATTCTTCCCATCAGCTTTTGCACTTCTTTCTTGTTTTTGGGCTCTGCCATTGTCATTATTGCTCTGGTTTTGTCTGGGTTCGCTTTGATGCCTTCGCTGCTTATGATATAACCGAGCATCTTCCCTTTTTTGACTCCAAATATACATTTTTCTGGGTTGAGGCGGAGGCCAGCTGTCCTGAGGTTGGCGAAGGTCTCCTATAAGTCGAAGACATGATCATTCTTGTTCTTGCTCATGACCACTATGTCATCGACATAGGCTATGATGTTTCTATCTAGTTGTGAGCCCAAATCTTCCTTTGTCATTCTGGCAAAGGTTGCTCCGGCATTTTTTAGGCCCTCTAGCATTCTGGTGTAGCAATATGTCCCGAATGGAGTGGTGAAACTTGTCTTGTCTTCGTCTTCTTTTTTCATCCAGATTTGGTTATACCCAGAGAAACCGTCAAGGAGAGAGAACCTCTGGCATCTGGCTGCCTTGTCGACGGAGGCATCTATTCTTGGCAATGGGAAAGGGTCTTTTTTGCAAGCTTTATTCAGATCTGTGAAATCTATGCACATTCTCATTTTGCCATTTTTCTTTGGTACCAGTACTACGTTTGCAAGCCATTCTGAATACTTGACTTTCCTGATCACTTTTGCATCTAGCAATCTTTGCACCTCCGCCTTTGCTGCCAGAATTCTGTCCTCCGACATTTTTCTCTGTTTCTGCTTTCTTGGTCTCATGTTTTCATTGATATCCAGTTCGTGCTGTATGATGTCCCTGCTGACTCCCTGGAGGTCGAAGGCTGACCAGGCGAAGATGTCCTTATTTTTTACTAGAGTTTCCATGAGCTCTTCCTCTTCTACCTTGCTCAATTGTGAGCTGATTGTTACTTTTCTGTCTGGTAACTCCTTTTCTAGAGGGATCAGCTTTGTCTCTTCTTGACCTGCCATATCTATTTCTCCTCTGGGCATATCCGGAGGCTCTAGTTCTTTGTCTGCCGACTCGACTGTATTGATGTTTCTTTGGGCTCTGTAGATAGCTTTTTCTATGTTTCTTGCTTCTTTCTGGCTGCCTCGGACTATGATAATACCATGGAGTGCTGGTATTTTCATGCACAGGTAGGCCATATGTAGGGCTATGTTGAATTTGGTTCTGAATCCTCTGCCCAAGATGGCATTGTATGGGTAATACAGATCGACGACGTCGAAGGTTATGTACTCGGTTCTGGCATTCGCTTGGGTTCCGAACGACACTAGGAGTGAGATTTTTCCTTATGCTTGTATCTGTTTACCTCCGAATCCTATTAAGGGGATTCGAAGGGCTGTAGTTGATTTCTGCTGAGCTTCATTTGGTCGAAGGTGTTTGCGAAGATGATATCTGCTGAACTGCTAGTGTCAATCAGTACTCTGCTTATCTCCCATGCTACTATGTTGGTCTTGATCACCATTGCGTTTGTGTGAGGGTAGCTCTCTAGCTGGAGATCTTCTGTGAAGGTGATTGGGACTCTGGACCAATCTGTGTATTTCGCCGGGCCTTGGACTGCTACATTGTTTACCAGGCGGAGGTGATCCTTTTTCTGCTTTTTCGTTTGAAACTCCATTGATGATCCTCCGGCGATTGGCAATATCATGCCTATTGTTGGCAGTGCTCCATGAGGGTTGACATGGTTTTCTGGGTTTGGCTCATTTTTTGGTGTTGGGGGTTGGTTGTGAGGTGGTGGCGGAGGCAGTTGCTGCATGTGGTGCTGTGGCGGTGGAGGCTCAAACCTTATTCGGTTTTGTTCCGGTGGGTTTGTTTCGAGGTAGGTTATATGGGGAGATTTTGGGTTTATGTAGGTCAGGCTTGCCTCCGACCTATAGTTGCCCGCCGAAGGCTGCTGCGAAGGCGATGACCACCATGCTGGTAGGAAGTTTGGGTAATAGGCAGAGCCCAGTGTGGAGGGATGTATTTGGGTTGCGTTTAGCACTAGGTACATTGGGCAGTACTGTTGGTGGCTAGTTGTGTAGGTGGTGTTGACCTCTCTTGCGCTCTGTTGTGTTGGAGGTTGGGCAGTCTGCTTGTTCTTCATCCTTTCCTACATTTCTTTTGTCTCCGAACAATCTTTGGTGCTGTGCCCTGCGTTTTTGCCATGAAAAACGCAATATGGCCTGCGTTGTTTCTGGCTTTGGTTTCTGTTCCAGTTTTTGCCTTGGTAACCTTGCCGACCTTGGTTTCTTGTCTGGGTCTCCAGACGTGTTGGCGCTACCTGTTTCCCTTGCTCGGGGTGAGGTTGACCCTCGATGCTAAGCACTTGCCCCTGGCCTGGCTTTTGATTTGATACATTCTGGTTCGTATAGGTTTTCTGGGAATTTTTGCTGTTGTTTTGTTATCTGTTTTGACCTTGCTCCTCCAGCCTTTTGTGGAGGTCATTGTCTGATCTGCAGTACTTCTCGAACTCGTCATACAACTGTTGTATGGAAGTTGGTTTCTTTCTTGCTAGGTGTGCTGCGAACGGCCCGATTCAGAGGCCTTTGATCGTTGCTTCAATGGCGATCTTGTCTGGGACATCTGGTGCCTTCGCCTTTAGTTGTACTAATTTCTGGAAGTAGTTGTGTAGTGTCTCTCTCTACATTTGCTTGCACTGGAACAGATCTGTGGAAGTCAGCGACTGTGCTGTTAGCCCCTTGAAGTTTGCCAATATCTTGTCCCGGAGGTTCTCCCAAGAATAGACTGTGCTTGGTTTGAGTATAGAATACCAAGCCAGCGCGTCGCCTTCGGCTGCAATGACAAATGACTTAGCCAAGACGGCGTCGTCTCCGCCGGCGGAGGCTACTGCTGCCTCGTAACTCATAATGAACTGATGGGGGCCTGTCTTTCCATTGAACTTTGGTAGTGTGATTGCTTATACGCTGTTGGCCATGGCGATTATTGTATGCCTTCAGATAGTGGGGACTTGGGATCGATAGGCCTCCGCATCACTTGAGATGGCATCGTCGGCTGGCTGATCACTGGCGTAGGGCCTTGTAGCATGGTTGCAGTTGGTGTTGCTGCGGAGGCTGGGATTGCGGAGGTTGACGCTGGTACTGCATGCTGCATACTTAGCATCTCAGCATGTAGGACTGCCAACTGCTGCCTTATTTCTACTGCTTGTGCTGACGCTTGAATAGCTTGCTGATTAGCTGCGAATGCTGCTGCCATTCTGTCCCTCTTTTGTTGTGCTCTTTGCAACTGTGCTTGCAGCTATTGCAGTTCTTGCTCTGGTGTTGTGGCTGAGTTTGGTTGGGCCTCCGGATCTTGAATCTCTGGATCTTGGGGTTCCGGTGGTTGACCCACGACATCTACTCTGGTGTCATCCTCCACTGGCGAGGTTGCGTAGGTGCTACGAATGTTGCGCCTAGGCCTTCCTCGCTAACCCATGGTCACTGCTGCTCTGGTGGTGGTTTTTCTTTTCCCTGCCATCGTTGGTTTGCCTTGGCCAAACCACGGTGGGCGCCAATGTTGAAACTGGCAGTCTCAGACAGTATGAAGGAGGTAGAGGCCTCCGCCTCTCAGATAGTATGAGGAGGTAGAGGCCTCCGCCTGCTACGCCGCACCCCCCGGCGGAGGCACGGGAAACAGGCGCGATAGACGGGCGAGTAAGGGAATGGCACGGAAAGCTATGGTTTCATTAATTCGTTCACCAACCAACCATTTACTGTTACAAGTGTTCCCTATTTATAGGGCTCAACCACCTCATTCACAGAGTTTACAATAGTATCCCTCAACTGCTACAGTACATTCTTGGGATATTCCTCTACTCGCCTTCCGTCTCGGGGGTAATCTTGCCATGCCGCCATCTGGTACTGGGCCTGCATGATCAACCGGCCCATCGGGCCTCAAGACTCTGCGATGGGCTTTAGGGCCTCCGCCGTGGGTCTCCGCTCTGTCCGGCCTCAGGATCCGACGACGAGCCTTCGGGCCTCCGCCTCTGGGAGTGCCAAAGCCGTAGGCCTCTGGCATCCCAGGATCGCCGATCTCCTGCTCGGGTCTTCGCCCCAACGGGCGGAGACCATGCTGTAGCACCCGCGCAGTCCACGAGCGCCCTCATCTGGTTACCTGCACATACCCAAACAATGTTGGCATTTAATTAGTCTCCTGGCGGAGCGGCCTCCGCCCCATCGGCCGGAGACGCCTGCGAGCCGGCCGGGCGGAGACTGTGTCAGGGCCGTCGCCCGCAACCTGCAAGCTCAATCTAACAAACCGTTCTCTTTCCCGGGTTTGGAGGCGCGGGAGCTCGACCTCCATTTTGGTAATAGGTCGGAGATGCCCTCGTAACCTGCTGACTGCGTAGGTCTCCGTCACTCGCGGTGGCCATGTTACAACACATGTAACAATTTTATTTCTAAGAAAGCCCCGCAGCAATGTATGGGCCGGGGTTTCCTTCTAGTATAGGATTATTGATAAACTAATTAAGATACCACACATTACTTCATTTCACAAATATAAAAACGTCATGTGTATACAAATTATTACCATTTAATGCGTGGGTTAGCCCAACAAGCGTCCTTCAAATTCACCAATCACTTGGGTTACGCATGCTTCGATTTGGAACGTGTGGGCCCTTTCGTATCACCTTAATTAATCTTTCCAAAAAGTTAGGGAGTATTTTTTTTATCATGTCGCCGAAATTGACTTCCTGATGTGCTCTTTTATTGGGGAAAAGATTTTTCTGACGAAGGGAAGTTTTATTCTGGCCTCTGAATAATGATGCCATCAAATAGCAAAACTGCATCACAAATCTCAAAACTAAGCGCGAAGCATAATACTAATAGTGAACAGAGCGTAGCCATTCACACTTATATATATGTGTACAGCTAACCCTTGTATACTTACTCCATCCACATATATAAGGGATCTTAATTAGTGTCTGAAATTTATCCAGAAATATAAAGGATTCTAGGTAAACTAAGACAGCACACGTTAATTCATCTCCACAAATATAGGGCATGTGTGTATACGATTTATTGCGTTCAAGGCTGGGTTAGACGTGCCTTAATTAGGAACATGTGATGAGCCCCTTTGCTACCTATCTCTCTTAATTTGTCCTCATAATCCTAGGATTCACAGAATAAAACTTCACATGAATTCACCTAGCTATAGATGGTCAATTTAATTTATTAGAACAATATATGTAACAAAAAGGGAATCCTATGATTATTAGCGCAAATCATTTTCGTTAATTCTATCCATCTAGATCACACTACTCAGGGACAATTCCGTGCATCATGCATGTCCCATCCTCGACCCCCCCCCCCCCCCCCCCCCCCCCCCCCCCCACCCCCACACACACACACACACACACACACATCCCACCCACTCTGCTCCCATGTTTGTGCTGTCGCTACTCATACCACGGAGGGGCATTCAGTCGGCTCTCACAACCACCCACGCACACAGCTGTAGCACAGTAGACGACAAAGGAGATTTTCTTGGTGCTATAGAACCAATTTTTACTTACAAGAATTAAATCACATAGCCATTTTAGTGTTTATATACATATATATGGCTTTGCCTCACTCTACTTGTATATATAGCACTAAGGTGCATAAATCTTTATATTTCACTTTTCGAGGGAAAATGTCCTTGTGTACTCTCTCCATACCAAATTATAGTTCAATGGATTTAACTTTGTCTAAGTCAAACTTCTCTAAGTTAATTTGACCAAATCTTTAAGAAAATATATTAACTTCTACAGCTCAAATAATTTCACTATAAAAATATATTTCATCAAGAATTAATGAGGCTAAATTGATATTGTAGATCTTGTAAACTTGATCAAAGTTAAAAGCTTGACTTACGACAAAAGTTAGCATGAACGGAACAGGATGAGTATAGGTAAGATTTATGCATATCCCTCGATTCGGTCCGAATGAAGGTGTACAATAGACACACACGTGGATAATATACGTATGATGAAGGACAGGGTGAGTTGAAAGTCTCAAGCCCTGGCTCGTGACCTCGTGTGGTCGATGCCAATGCCACGTGGTCATGCACACGCCCATGCGTTCACACCGAGAAATGGATGCTTCACTGCTTCTTTCTATTCTTGCATGCGACTGCAGCATCATACACTACATCAGATATGTTTTTAGGGGCGACTAATAAGCATTTGTAGGGGCGGTTTGGCCAACCGCCTCTACCATACCGTCTCTACAAATCATACATTTATAAGGGCGGTTCCTAGACCGCCCCTACAAATCGATTTGTAGGGGCGGTTGGTACTGTAGCCGTCCTTACAAATCGATTTATAGGAGCGGTCTAGGAACACCAGCCGCCCCTACAAATCAATTTGTAGAGGCGGCCACAGTACCAACCGTCCCTACAAATCATTTTTCCGCTAAAAAAATTTAAATTTACAATTCAAATTCGACTAGAACATATATTTTTCATGCACAACTTCATCATGACTTATCTTCTTATACGATTGTACTGAAACTCAATGACAATACACATTTATTTATACTAGATTATAACAAATATTCCATGACAATACACGGTGCAAATTATTGTGCTTGCTGTTCATTTAAACTATGAGACTGCACATAGGTATTTGAAAAGTAATGTGAAAACCAATCTTCGCTCGATGCAATTAACACAAGAGAGAACAAGACACACCGCAGCAATTGATGGTATATCTGCTCGACCTGGAGAACCATGTGAAACATCCATGCCAAGAATTAATGTTGGGATTTGAGTCACAACTGGTATCATTTGACGATGTTCCAATGCTAGTTTAGAGTTCATTCCACCAAGCTAGTCGACAGGAAAATCATATTAGTCAAGAAAAAAACTAATAACAGGATATATGTTCAAACAAGGTGCGGCCACAAATCAGATGCTGACAAATGTATACCTTAGCATTAATTTTCAGAAGAACATTGGTGAAATATTGATCATTCATCTTATTACTAGGAGCTGATGAAAGATGTTACTATCTTGATAGAGTTCAAAGCATTCCAACACCTGGCAGACAAGAATTAAGGCTTACAGACAACCTTTATAATGCTGATCATAACCGAAGAAGCCTGTGATACAAGAAAGTATCAGCCGATTAGAACAATACATAGAAAAATGGGAGGAGGAAATTTCAAAACTAATAATCAATACACTATAAAAGGTCAAAACAAAGAAAATTTTGGTTCTAAATTCATATAACAACTAAAGGCCGCTATCATCTCATTTCGACAAACCCTGGCCATGTAGCTTCTTTGTAATATTTAAGGAAATAATTCAATAATCCAGCCTTTTAGATCATAGGGTACAAACAATTATTACATATGTATGTGGAGGAACAGCTAGCTTGCATGTGATGGGAGCAAAGACCAAAATTGACTCCAGCACTAATATGTCTAAGCTAAAACAGGCCCACCTATCTATCACAATTTGAAATCTCATGCAGATAGCAACTAAGCAAGGCATGCCAACGAAGCACACATTTTTTTCAAGAATACTTGGGACTTCAATTAATTTTATGTTGAGAATTACAAGTAAAAAGTTGTTTGGTTCGCACCACTAAATGACTATATATTCAGTAAGCATAAATACACCTTTGTTGGCACATTCAACCATATTTGCTGCCCAATCGGATCAGTTGCCTCATCTTGCTTGATATCTGTCATATTCAACATTACCTACCCAACCTATTCCGGAGGTCGTTTTGCCACTGTAGCACCTTTTGGTGCTAAGAAAGGATCACCGAGTCTGAAATGAAGAACAAATGGTGACATGTTACTACCCCATTGGCCAATATACCATTCTCTCATTTCCACCCTCTCTCTCCCACAGGAATCTTCTCACTGTCCATCTCTAAGCTTTCCACCTCAAGGCCAAACTAGACCAGCAACACAATCAAGGCATTCTAACAGCTAATCAAAGTCATTTCCCTGTAACTCATAAAGGTAACTACTAACTACTACAGAATTGGCCTGCATGGATCCTTAGATTGGGCAGCACTCAATTATGCTTATATTATATAGCTAAAAAAATCTTTCAATCCCCTAAGAATGTAAAAAAGATATAAACTAGATCAAAGTAGAGCGCCACAGCCAGAAAGTCACTGCCACCAATCTCTGGGATTATACAAGTAATTCAGATGACATAATACCGATGCAGCAAGAATTGTTCAAAAAAGATCTTTACCTTACTCTCACTGTTCAAGCGAGTCTTAAGGTTTGCAATTGCTTTAGAAACTGCTTCGTCACTCGCTGTCATTAACTTGGTGAAAGCTGATTTCAGATATGACCTCACACCGATCCCCCCATCTTGCTCTTTGACACCCAAAAGCTTCCTAGATTCTTCTTTGCCAACTAATTCCTGAACCTCAGGTACAGTCCTCAAAACTTCCTTGAGCTCCTGGACATCAGTATAAATAAGTCAGTAAATAATAATAATAATAATAATAATAATAATAATAATAATAATAGCCCACACTGATGATCTGCTGAAAAATATATAGTGAACAATTAGCATTCCCTTCTGAAAGGAATGCAATGGATTTAAACAATTTCACAGCTATAGAAAAGAGATAGAACATGCTGATCATGTAAACTGAATATCTCCCAGAATATAGTATGCAGTAACCACTTCACTGTCCCTTACTGCCTAACCTACTAGTAAAAAAAAAAAGAAACATCTTAAAAATATCTCAAGGATCGAGCTATGAATCGACATATTATCCGGACAATAGTGATCTAATTTGTTCATTATGGAATATGCCATAGAAAATTCAGTGACAATGACACCAGACAATGCTCTTTTGCCCTCCTTCAAACGCCTCCCACCCAACCAAACTAGCAAGCACTTTTCAAGAGCACCGCTGGATGTGATTTGGACAGGAGCTAGCTGCGTATCAGGGCCCATCAGCTTAGGTACCAATGTACCATTGGCCACGGGGTACATCTAGAACGGCTTTAGTGGACAGTATGACTTGTCGTGGAACTAAGGCCACACAGTCAGAAGCTCAGAACCTCACGAGAGGCGTGCGATTTACCAGCATGTGCGCGCTACTTGTTTATAAACCTCTTCTGACAGACTGACATTAACTCAGAGCAAGAATAAAAATGTTCATTGGATCCAATCGATTGTTGTATGCCATTAATTACTGGTATATATTACTACCAAATTCAATTACTACTTGTGAAGAATGGGATTAATTATTCGCAGAATTGATTAATTCATTTGCTACTTATGAATGCGATTACGTATTGGCATAATGACCAAACCCATGAGCAGCTAGCAGCAGCCGGGGAGATCCCACCCCACCTGACCGTCAGTCAACTCCACCCACCTAATAACTATCCGGAATCATCTGTGGAATCCTGCTGCCACGTTCGATTAAAGAATTCAACTAAGCCAAACAAACCAACTAATTTAGCAGCGGGCATCAGCTGATGCCATCCAAAGCTCCAAGTCAACGTCACCACAGATTGGTTGGAGACAAAAATAAAGCAATACAATACAATAAAATTTTCTGGGCCATTGACCGATGGCACGTCGCGCGCACGAGGGGGGGGGGGGGGGCACGGCCGTCGTCATCGTCGTCGTACAACGTACCTGTGTGACGGCGAAGCCGCAGAGCGCGTGGAACTCGGTGACGGCGACGGCTATCTTGGGCTTGTGGTTGGCGTCGTGGTACGTGGCCGGGCGCAGCGCGTGCAGCGCCACGGTGAGGTCCCGGTCCGGGTGCGCCTGGATCGACAGCGCCTTCGCCACGGACAGCACCTACGCGTAGCAGCCGGAGGAGCCGCTCAGCGGACAAGAAAAAAATGTTCTTTTTATGAAGGGGCATGGGAGGAAGGGAATGACAGAGGCAAGGGGGAGGCGACGGGACGGACCTTGAAGAGGAAGGGGAGGTCGCCGCCCCATCACGCGGTGACGTCGCTGCCGAGCGCGGCGGGGTTGCGGGCGACCCAGTCGCGGAGCGAGACGTCGGGCGCGAGTGAGGAGGGCGCGGCGGGGTGCATGCCCATCCAGAGCTCGGCGAGGTGTGCGACGAACACAGAGCCGGATCTGGTGTGGCCCCGTTGGATCCGCCTCCTCGCCGTAGATCCGCCGCCTCCGTTGCCGGCGCGCCCTCCGCAGCCGTTGTTCGCCGGATCCACCAGGGAAGAGGAGGGAGGGAGGGCTCAGGAGAGCGGATCCGCCCCGGAAAAGGAGATCCGCGTGGCCTCGCGCCAGATTAGCACCGCCCATGCACGGAGACGGCCGCATCGGTGGAGAGCCGCCCTGCTTCGCGCCGCCCCTGCCCGGTGAGGGCCCTCACAACCTCCCACCGGGGCCAGTCCCGCGCCGCGGCCATCGCCCTATCGGCGTCGGGAGAGCGAGGGAGGGAGAAAGTGAAGAGAACGGAGGGGTGAGAAGAAGCCTCTCGAATGAGGAGCTGAAGCCGAGTATTTATTCGTCGAAGCATTTGTAGGGGTGGCTCCTATAAATCTCAACATTGGGGGCGGCTGGTGAGTGAGCCGCCCCTACAAATCCAACCCATTTGTAGGGGCGGCTCGTATGTGTCGGTGTTTTGGACCGGGGGTCCTCAACCAACTAGTAAATTTGTACTGCGTGTTCCCGATCCCGGATGGTGATGCAAAGAGACACAAGGCTTATACTGGTTCAGGCAATCGACGCCCGACATCCAGTCTGAGAGATCGATCTTGTATTCCTTGCACCGAAGTGCTTGTAGTAGGGGGTTACAAGCTGGGTGAGAGAGGGAGCTAGTCCCAGGTCTCAGCGTGGAGTGATACTGGCTGCTTGAGACGTTGCCCTCAGGCAGCAGGGAAGTATGCGTGTTACAGGGTGTTGTTTTTGTGTGTGTGTTCCTCCCCTAGAAATGGTCCAGGTCCCTTCCTTTTATAGTCAAAGGAGGGATAAGGGTAGTACATGTGCTAACTATACGGTGTCGTGCGAACGGAGGCAGCGTGTCCAAGCCCTGTAGCCTGGTCCTGTGGCGGCGTGGTCATCGGAGTGGTCCGTCCTTGAAGTACTGGGGCGACGTGCTGGTCATATCCGATCCTGTGCGTCATGGAAGCTCCAGGGCTACCTCGAAGTGGGCGTGGCGGTCGGCGTGCGGGTCACTGTGGGTTGACTGCGCGCGAAGCCGAGGCTCGGTAGGTGTAGAGGCCGAACCATGGTGGAGGGTCTTGGCAGACGTGAATCTCGAGATAGCCGAGGCCCTGACGTAGAGTGCCGAGGCTCGGAGGGAGCGGTCGACCTTGGTCGCTGATTCGGAGGCGATGATAGCCCGGACCAGACTTCCCATACCGCGTTGTCTTCGGGGCAGGGGTTATGGGGCACAGTGTAGTTCCGGCGCTGATCGTGGGCACAGCGCCAGAACACAGTGGCCGATAATCCCCGCCGCACCTTGTCTAGCTGGTATGGCGTTGATGCGACTCCTTGTCTCATCGGCCACTCCATGGTGTCGAGCCGTCGTCCGGCTGAGATTGCGGGAGTGGTTGACGCATTAATGGGACGTGACACGCTGTCGGGAAGACTAGTTGAGGCGGGAGCTACGGTTTATTGATAGGCCAGCCTCGAGCGATACGGAGAATGGTTGTCTCGTTCGAGGCTGTATGCACGGGGCCTCGGGCGGGACGGAGATTGGGCTCCTTGCCGAGGCCTCCCGCGAGAAGCCTCACGCGGGGTGGAGATTCGTCAGGGCGTCGAGACCTCCCGTGTGAGGCTTAAAGCGAGGCGGAGAGCCGATGGTGAACCCATGGCTTACCCTCTTGCTTCGTTGTTGATGGGGTTTAAGTGACTCTTTTGGTGTACGCTCGGGGTACCCCGTTTTATGGTACCCGGCAGTAGCCCCTGAGCCTTAGGGGGAGTGCGAGCACTCTCCCTGAGGGTTTGTCTAGACTTGGCCTGTAGCCGCTCCTGTAGGGATTATGTTTTGCTTTTTGAGGTTTCGGTGCGTGCGCGCGAGCGCACCCGCCGGGTGTAGCCCCCGAGGCCCTAGAGGAGTGGATTTACTCCTCCAGGAGCTTTTTTCGTGTTGAGTGAGGAGTTTTTATCGTATTTGTCGAGCCCACAAGTGCGAGTTCGGGTCGTAGGGTTTCGGCAAGGTCACAGGAAGAGCCCCCGAGCCTCTGCATGGAGCAAGAGGGCGATAAGGGGTTCCCCTGACATTTTGTGTGACCCTCACGCTTCCTTTTCACTCAGAAGGAGGGGTGGAATGTGCCAGGCTACCCTCGGTGGGCACGAGCGGTGGCACTTCCGGTGAGCTGTTATCGGGTAAGTTCGAGTGGAGGCCCGTGCCCCATTCGCTAGGGGTCGGCTAGTGGTCTAGAGACGCACTCCAAGAGTACCAGAGGGTTTCTCTAGTGGGTGCCGAGGCCGTTCACTGGGCCCTGGTGGCTCGGTGCCTCCCTACGGTGGGATCCTATTCGGAGACGTCCCTGCCGATCTCGAACACAACTTAGGACATCCTGAGCGATCGTTTGCATGGGCCTTGGCCATACACGGGCTCACCCATAGTCATCCCTGACTCTGTTGCCCTAGGGCGGCTATCGAAACCCTATAGGGGCCAGCCTTCGAACCCCTAGACCATAACGGGCTCGATGCCCTATATCGTGTTTGTAACGAAACTTCTAGCGTGGGCTTAGGTCGTTTATCTCTGTCTTGGGTGCAGGAGGAGCCCCCGAGCCTCCGCCCGGGGCGAGATGGCGGTCAGGGGTCCCCCTGGCTTTTTTGTTCGTCCCTCACACATCCTTTTTGTTCGGACGGAGGGGTTGTTTGCCGAGCCCATTCGGGTGCGAGCCTAGGCCGCTGGGTCTCAGCAAAGTTGCAGGAAGAGCCCCCTAGCCTCTGCATGGAGTGAGAGGGCCATCGGGAGTTCCCCTGGCTTTTTGTACGCCCCTCGCGCGTGAGGGTTTGTTTGTCGAGGCCCCCTTGGATGCAAGCCTGGGTCGTGGGTTCTCAGCATTTCTGTAGGAAGGGCCCCCTAGCCTCTGCATGGAGCGAGATGGCCGTCAGGAGCTCCCCTGGCTTTTTGTATGACCCTTGCGCTTCCTTTTTGCTCAGAAGGAGGGGTTGTTTTGCCGAGCCCCCTCGAGTGCGAGCCGGGGTCACTAGGTCTCGGCAAGGTTGTAGGAAGAGCCCCCTAGGCTATGCACGGAGCGAGAGGGCCATCAGGAGTTCCCCTGACTTTTTGTACGACCCTCGCGCTTCCTTTTCGCTTGGAAGGAGGGGTGGAATGTGCCAGGCTACCCTCGGTGGGCACGAGCGGTGGCACTTCCGGTGAGCTGTTATCGGGTAAGTCCGAGTGGAGGCCCGTGCCCCGTTCGCTAGGGGTCGGCTAGTAGTCTAGAGACGCACTCCAAGAGTACCAGAGGGTTTCTCTAGTGGGTGCTGAGGCCGTTCGCTGGCCCTCGGTGGCTCGGTGCCTCCCTACGGTGGGATCCCATTCGGAGACCTCCCTGCCGGTCTCGGACACGACTTAGGGCGTCCCAAGCGTTTCGCTTGCTTGGGCCTCGGCCCTATGTGGGCTCGCCCATGGTCATCCCTGACTCTATCGCCCTAGGGCGGCTATCAAAACCCCTAGGGGCCCATCCATCGAACCCCTAGACTGTAATAGGCTCAGCGCCCGGTTCCTTCATCTGAAAGGAATAGGGTGGGGGGAATGTCTTCCCCATCGGCTCGGCAACGGCTGGCGTGCCTTTTGAGGCGGTTTTTTGGGGAGACGAAACGACGCCCACTGCTGCCGCGGTCAGACATGACATGGTGTCAGCGGATGGGACGTAACTGTTACCGCAATTAATGAGGAAAATGAGGGCACGTGGGCGGTAAAATCGGATCGGGGTTAACCGCACCGAATCCGGGGGAAACTTCCCCGATTTCATCGCCTGTCCATTTTGCCTTTACCCTGCATAAATACGCAACGAGCCTCGCCCCTCCCCACCTTACCTTGCCTACGTTAGCTCTGCCCCCATCGAGCCATCGCTAGAACAGCGGGCACCGGGAAGAAGAAGGGAGAAGGGCGAGCCTGGGAGAGAGAGAGAGACAAACTCACCCCGCATTCGAACCCTCCACTGCACTCATGGCTAGTGACATCGTTGTCATCGAGGAGGACCCTTGGGATCCATCCGACATCACTGTGGAGATGCTTCAGTCGCTCATCGATGGCGGGCTCCTTTGTCCGGTGATGGACCCCAACAGGCCATAGTGGATCGCTCCGTCGGGTGAGCTGGAGCCGAGGCCTCGCGACGGTTACGTCGTGAGCTTCATCTCCTTTCACGAGCGTGGCCTCGGCGTTCTAGTGGACCATTTCATGCGGGTGCTCCCGCACTACTATGGCATGGAGCTCCACAACTTCAACCCCAATTCCATCGCGCAGGCGGCCATCTTCGTCGCTGTCTGTGAGGTGTACTTGGGGATTGCTCCCCATTGGGAGTTGTGGCTCCATCTCTTTCGGGTGGGGCATACCACCAAGCCGACGGGCATGTCAGGCACGAGGAAAGCGGTGAGGGCCGGTGGCTGTACTCTTTAAGTGCGCCAGGACCGCCAACACCTCTACATCCTAGCCCAGCTCGCGTCATCCAATCGTCGATGGTACACGAGCTGGTTCTATCTCTGCAACGATGACGGCAGACTTCCCCCTTACACTGGGCGAATTGTGGGGAGCTGCCCGGAGAGGTGGAAGTATGGCATCCTAAGGGAGGATCAGCCCAAGCTGCAGCCGCTTCTGGAGGGGCTGGAGAGGCTACTGGGCCGTGGCCTTACTGCGGCCGTGGTCGTGGCTGCCTTCCACCGCTGGAGGGTGCTACCGCTGATGGCTCGGCGGCGGCGCCTGTTCGAGATGAGGCCGGGTGAGCCAAACGAGGGCATCCAGATGTCCTCCTCCACCCTTTCCAATGAGGAAATTCTTCGCCGGGTGGGGGAGACGGTGGAGGCGAAGCTGAGGGGTGGCAACCTGACCCCCATCGTGATGCACCCATCGTAGGGGTTCCTCTCGTTGGTAAGTCGCGCGCCGCTGTAGCCCTCGAGCCTTCTCCGTTTCTCCTTATTTCTCGTTCCCTTATGTGTGTTCGCCGTTCCTGCAGGGGATGAGGGACGTGCGTGCCTCTCCGCCGCCCATTCCCGAGGACGCGAGGCGGTAGGCAATCAACCGGGCGCAAGTCGAGGCGTAGAAAAATTGGAAGGATGCCAAGGCGGTGAAGCGCACGAAGAAGATCCTCGCGCGTGAGGAACTGGATAAACACCGCCGGCAGTAAAGGAAGGATGGCCTCCCGTTGGAGGAGTCCCCATCGCCGTCGCTATCGTTGGATGCCTCGGACGGGGATGACGAGGGCAAGATGGGGCGGGGTCCCCTGGACCATCTCCCTGACGTAGGGGAAATGGTGCCCGGGGCTTCGGCTAGTAGCCCGGTGCTCCCAGGAGGAGGAGGAGGAGGAGCCACCCCGGGGTCGGCAGTTGCCCACCTTGAGGCTGAGGCCGACAAGCCCGAGGAGCGGGCATTAGGCAAGCGTGCCGTCAGCCCGGTGGGCTCGATGGCAGCGGTGGAGCAGGTGGCGGTGGGGGCGACGAAACTGCCCCCGCAGAGGACCGAGGGGGCGTCGGGGTCCATCAAGGACCAACCGGCGCTGATGAACACGGAGGCCATGGCTCTACCGCCGCCACCGCCTGCACCGACAAGGGTCGTCGTGCCGAAGCAGTTGCAGCCCCGCTCGAGGTAGGTGTGTTTTTGGTGGAGCCGTAGTGCTTTCTGTTCATTCTTTTGTCTTGTGCTGACTTTGTAAATATTTTGTCCTTAGCCGAAAGCGGCCTGCGGAGGTGCCTACCTTGGCGCCCCTAAAAGAGCTCAAGGTTAACCCCGGCTCCACCGCCCACTGGGTGGCAGAGGCACAAGCCGCCCTGCAACATGTCGTGGCATCGGCGAGGGCCGACCCAAAGGAGCTAGCCACCCAAGGAGGGGCTGCCGAGGCGGCCCTGACACAGGTGGCGGAGGGAGTGCCCCCACCTCGCGATGACGAGGCCCATGGGTCGGATGCGGCCGAGGCTCCCTTGGCCGCCGAGACCGCTGGGATCGAGGTCCCGGGGGTTTCACCGGCTGGGACGACGGAGGTCGCGGCACCTAGGACCATCGAGGCCGCTGCGGTGGACACCGAAGCCCTTGCAACCACCGAGGCCACGATGGCGGAGGCCGGAGCCCCCCGGGACCACCGAGGCCACGAGGGCGGAGGCCGGAGCCCCCAGGACCACCGAGGCCATGATGGCGGAGGTCGGAGCCCCTGGGACCACCGAGGCTGACGTGATCGCGATGAGGCTGTCGGCCCAGGAAGTGGAGATGAAGGTGGCGGAGGCCTCGGTGGCACCCTTGGTTCAAGGCCCGCCATTGTTGCAGGAAAGCGCCCGGGAGGTGGAGATCCTTCCGATCTCCTCCGATGATACTTCCCGGGCGCAGGAGATGGCCGGCGCCGAGGTGGCCAGTGTCGTGGAATAGCCGGTTCCAACCCCGGGCGAGGGAAGCTCGGCCCTCACGCGAGTACGACCCGAGCCCCGTGGGTGGGATCACCCGCGTGTCCTATGGCAGAGCCGGGACGACCCTGAGGCGGAGCCTTTGTTTGCCCTCGAGGATGCGGCCGAGGGCGGTCACTGGGACATGTTCGACCAGTACCACCAGCTGGCGAAGCGGTCACTACGGACGGCGCTGTCCGTGGTGGCCAATGATCTGCCCAGAGTCACCCAGGTTCGTGCTTTCTTTTCTCATGCGGTGGTCTTTTCTGAGTTTTCTTTATAGGGATTGACCCCTGTTCTATTTCCCCCAGGAGCTCGAGACCCAGTCCCTTGGGAAGTCAGTCTTTCTTCGGCGGGAGAGGGACGTCTAGGACCAGCTTCAGCGGCAGAAGGGCCTTCTTGCAGGCGCCAACGAGCTCCTGTCAGCGCGGAGCGCAGAGGTGGAGGACCTCCGCCTTCATTGTGCCGACGCAAAGGTCGAGGCAGCCACGACTCAGGAGCAGCTCGCCCCTCTGGCGGCGCGAGTCAAGGAGTTGGAGGAGGAGCTCACCCGCGTGGCCAGTGATCGGGATACCTTTAGGTCTCGAGCCGAAGAAGCCACGACCTCGGGCAAGGCTCTTGCTAGGCAGCTAGGAGCGGAACAGAGTGCGCACCAGCTGACGAAAGGTGCTTTGGATGAGGCCCTTGCAGCGGCTGAGGCCTCGTGAACTGAGGCTGTGGTTTGGAGGGGAAAGGCCGAGGGTGAGTCCTAGTCCCCTCGTTTTATTCACTTTTTCTTATGTTCGCTCCCTAACTTCTTGGTTTGACGCAGAGCTGGGGAGTGAAGCTTCCAGGGTGACCGAGGCTTCTCGGGTCGAGGCCCAACGCCTGAAGGAGAAAGCCGAGGCCTCTCGGGTCGAGGCCTGATGCTGGGAGCTGAAGGCCAAGGGTGAGTTCCATAGGCCTCCGTCCCTATTTAGCTTGTTTTCCTTTGCGCTCAACCCCATTTCGTTTCCTGTGGCACAGAGTTGGAGGCGGAGGTTACCCGGGCAACCGAGGCTTCCGTCATGGTGTAGGTGGTGCTCGAGACCGAGATCGGAGAGCACGAGGCACTGAAGAGTGCCACCCGCACCGCCTGCGAGGCCTTGGAGGTCGAGGGGGTTCAATCAGGCAACTCCCTTAGGAGCCGTCTGATTGCATTGAGCGGTCAAGTGCGCGAGCGGCTCCGAGGAGCGCTGCATACGGGCGTCAAGCGCGCGCTGGCCGTCATTGCCTCGCACTACATAGGTGTTGACCTCCAAGCCATCAGCGATGGCTACGTCCTGCCCGATGATGACGAGGAGGCTGATGAGGCGGTTGCGAAGCTGATGGAGGCAGCGAAGGGCCCCGGTACGACGTTGGCCAAGCTGTTCGAAGAGGAGGTGGTCGCTCCTCCGCCGTCTGCCGATGATGGAGGCCCTGAGCCATGACCTGGGCCTAAGAGGCCCTGTAAATAGAATAGGAATTAACTATGTATCGTAATGTTTGTGGCCGTGGAGGCCTTTCTTTTTGAAGTACTCATGTTTCTTAATTGTTTGTCTTGTATTTCTGAGCCTCTGCCCTCTTGTTGTCTCTGATCAGATTTCTTTGCGAAAAACTTCCTTGGAGCCTAAGCTGTCCCCTGGGTGAAAGGTGGTGAGGGAGCGCCGTAGCCCGGAGGCTTAGGCCATCTCGCGACTCTACCGGCCTTCTGGCCCTGAGACGGGCTTTCGGTCCTTGGGTTTTTCGCAACCGATTCGTCAGAGCGTGCTAGAGGGTTTGGCGTAGGAATTTTTTCGAAAAACGACTAAAAAATGGTGCGTGGGACTTAGGGGGGAATCCCCCATCTAGCCCCCGAGGGAGGTTCAGTTCTACGGAGGCAGAGCCGAGTCTCCCTTACAGTGTCATCGTATTGCCGAGACCCACGATGGGCTCGGGGGGGGGGGGGGGGGTTCTCAAAAAATTAGAACAACTAAAGAATGCTTTTCAATTGTATTTCGAGAAACAATATATACAATGCTTGGAAATTTACTGGTAAAAGCGACATAGTTGTTCTATATTCCAAGCGTTGGTGAAGATTTCACCCTTCTCGTTGGCTAGCTTGTAGGTCCCGGGCTTCAGCACTTGGGCGATGATGTATGGTCCTTCCCATGGTGGGGTCAGCTTGTGGCGACCCTTGTTGCTCTGCGCCAGCCTCAACACCAGGTTGCCTACCTTCAAGTCTCAGCTTTGGATGCGCCAGGCCTGATAGCGCCATAGGGTTTGCTGGTATTTAGCGGAGTGCAGCAGCGCGACGTCTCAGGCTTCCTCCAGTTGGTCGAGGGCATCCTCGCGGGTGGTGTGGTTGCTTTGTTCGTTATAGGCCTGTAGCCTCGGGGAACCATATTCCAAGTCAGTGGGGAGGATGGCCTCGTCTCCATAGACCAAGAAAAAAGGCGTGAACCCCGTGGCTTGGCTTGGAGTGTTCCTCAGGCTCCAGATGACCGATGGGAGTTCGGCGAGCCATTTCTTGCCAAACTTCTTCAACTGGTTGTAAATTCTTGGCTTGAGGCCTTGTAGGATCATGATGTTGGCATGTTCTACTTGGTTGTTGGTCCTTGGATGTCCTATGGCCGACCAGGCCACACGGATGTGGTGGTCGTCGTAGAACGTCAAGATTTTTTTGTCGGTGAACTGTGTCCCGTTGTCGGTGATGATGGTGTTAGGGACCCCAAACCTGTGGATAATGTCAGTGAAGAACAGCACTGCTTGCTCAGATTTGATTTGATTGATCGGACGAGCCTCGATCCATTTGGAGAACTTATCGATTGCTACCAGTAGATGGGTGTAGCCCCCGGGGGCTTTTTGTAGAGGCCCGACCATGTCGAGCCCCCACACGGCGAACGACCACGTAATGGGGATGGTTTGGAGGGCTAGGACCGGGAGGTGCATCTGTCGAGCATAGTACTGGCATCCTTCATAGGAGCGTATTAGCTTGGTGGCATCGGCAACCGCCATCGGCCAGTAGAACCCTTGGCGGAAAGCATTTCCGACGAGCATCCGAGGCGCCGCATGGTGCCCGTAGGCTCCTACGTGCAAGTCCCAAAGCAGGGCTCGGCCTGCCTCGGCGATGATGCATCATTGGAGGACATCGGAGGGACTTTGCTTGTACAATTCGCCATTGCAGAGGACGTAAGTCTTGTCTCGCCACGCAAGCCATCGGCTTCGGTCCCGTCACTAGGAAGCTCTCCCCGAGCGAGCCAATCAAGGAACGGGATTCGCTAGTCCGCATCCTGGTCAGTCTGGGGAGGCTCGGTGTTGACTTCCATGACCTCAGGCTTGGTCGAGAGAGGGGGCGTCGAGCCCCGTGGTGGTTTCGGCCGGTGGGCCCTCTTCCGCTGCTGAGGCGTAGTCGATGGAAGGCTTGTGGAGGTCCCTGGCAAAGACGTTTGGGGGGACCAGAGCCCGTGCCAAGGCCATCTTTGCTAGTTCGTCCACGGCCTCGTTGTATTTCCACGCGATGTGGTTGAGCTTGAGACCGTCGAACTTGTCTTTCTGGCGGCATACCATCTTGTAGTACACCTCCATTTTGGGGTCGAGGCAGTTTGACTCCTTCATGACTTGATCAACGACGAGCTGCGAGTCGCCCCAGATGTCGAGACGCCGTACTCCAAGTTCGATGGCGATCTACAGGCCATTTATGAGGGCCTCATATTCAACTGCATTGTTGGAGGTGGCAAAATGGAGCTGAACCATGTAGCGCATGTGTACTCTAAGGGGCGAGATGAAGAGTAGACCCACGCCTGCCCCGGTCTTCGTTAGAGACCCGTCGAAGTACATGGTCCAGCATTCTGTCTAGACTTGAGCAGGTGGCAATTGGGTGTCGGTCCACTCAGCCACAAAATCGGCCAAGACCTAAGACTTTATTGCTTTCCGAGGCGCAAAGGTCAAGGCTTCCCCCATGAGTTCGACGGCCCACTTGGCTATCCTACCCGAAGCCTCCCGATTATGGATTATCTCTCCTAGGGGGAAAGATGACACCACGGTTACTGGGTGAGACTCGAAGTAGTGACGCAGCTTGTGCCGAGCCAAGACTACGGCGTAGATCAACTTCTGGATGTGGGGGTATCGTGTTTTGGCCTCAAAGAGTACTTCGCTGATGAAGTAGATAGGTCGTTGGATGGGTAGAGCATGCCCCACTTCCTGCCTCTCTACTACTACGACAGCGCTGACCACTTGGGTCGTTGCGGCGACATAGAGTAAGAGGGCCTCATCTCTGGCCGGTGGTACCAGGATGAGAGGATTGGTGAGCAGTGCTTTGAGCTTGGTGAGGGCTTCTTCGACCTTAGGGGTCCAGGAAAAGCATTCGGATTTTCTCAAGAGGCGATACAGAGGCAAGCCTTTTTCGCCGAGGCGCGAGATGAAGCGGCTCAGGGCCGCAAGGCATCCCATGACCCTCTGCACTCCCTTGAGGTCTCTGATTGGTCCCATGCTGGTTACGGCTGAGACCTTCTCTGGGTTGGCTTTGATGCTGCGTTCTGAGACTATGAATCCCAAGAGCATGCCTCGGGGGACCCCGAACACACACTTCTCGGGATTGAGCTTGATGCCCTTCTCTCTAAGGCATTTGAAGGCTATATTCAAGTCGTCGATGAGATCCTCGGCCTTTCTGGACTTGACCACGATGTCATCCACATAGGCCTCGATGGTTCGCCCAATGTGGTCACCAAAGACCTAGGTCATGCACCGCTAGTACGTGGCCCCTCTGTTTCTGAGGCCGAACGGCATAGTCACGTAGCAGTACATGCCGAATGGGGTGATGAAAGAAGTCGCAAGCTGGTCGGACTCTTTCATCTTGATTTGATGGTAACCAGAATACGCATCAAGGAAGATAGGGTCTCGCACCCCGCAGTGGAGTCAACGATCTGATTGATTCGAGGTAATGGGAAGGGGACTTTTGGGCAGGCTTTATTCAAACCGGTGTAGTCTACACACATCCTCCATTTCCCATTTTTCTTCTTAACTAACATGGGGTTAGCCAAGCACTCTAGGTGGGACACTTCCTTGATGAACCCGGCCGCCAAGAGTTTCTGCACCTCCTCGCCGATGGCCCTACGCTTTTCCTCATCGAATCGGCGTAGGCGCTGCCTCACCGGTCTAGAGACAGCCCGGATGTCCAAAGCGTGCTCGACGACCTCCCTCGGTATGCCCGGCATATCCGAGGGACTCCATGCGAACATGTCGGCATTCGCACGGAGGAAGTCGATGAGCACAGCCTCCTATTTGATGTCGAGGGTGGCGCTAATCCTCAGCGCCTGGTCGTCAGGGCAGGCGGGGTCAACCAGGACGAGCTTGATGGCCTCCACAGGCTCGAACGCCCCCGTACGATGCTTGGAGTCAGGCACATCGCCACTGAGTTGGTCGAGGTTGGCGATGAGGGTCTCGGCCTCTGCGAGAGCCTCGGCGTACTCGATGCACTCAATGTCACAGTCGTATGCATGTTTGTACGTGGACTCAATCGTGATGACACCGTTGGGACCCGGCATCTTGAGCTTGAGGTAGGTATAGTTGGGGACTACCATGAACTTGGCGTAGCACGGCCGCCCCAAGATGGCGTGGTAGGTTCCCCTAAACCCAACCACCTCGAAGGTAAGGACCTCCTTGCGGTAGTTGGAGGGGGTGCCGAAGCAAATAGGAAGGTCGATGCGCCCAAGGGGTCGCGTGCGTTTCCCTAGCATGATGCCGTGGAAAGGTGCGGCGTCGCCTCGGAGCCTCGACCGGTCGATTTCGAAGAGCTCCATGGTGCTGGCGTAGAGGATGTTGAGGCCGCTGCCTCCATCCATCAACACCTTAGTGAGCCGGGTGTTGCCCACAATCGGGTCGACGACGAGCGGGTACTGCCCGGGATTCGGGACATGGTTGGGGTGGTCATCTCGATCAAAGGTGATCGCCTCCCGAGACCAGTCGAGGTACCGAGGAGTGGCCACCTTGATCGAGAAGACCTCTCGGCATTCCCTCTTTCGCTGCCGCACTGTAAGGCACGCCGAGGGTCCGCCAAAGATCATGAAGGCATTGTGCACCTCGGGGAACCCATCATCCTTATCATTGTCCCGGTCGCCGATGCCTTTCTGCTTGGCGTCGTCATCGGGGAGTCCGAGCCTAGCGTAGTAATGCTGCAGCATGGAGCAATCCTCGAGGGCGTGCTTTACTAGGCCCTGGTGGTAAGGGCAGGGTTTCTTAAGCATGTCGTCGAAGGGCCGGGGGCCCCTGGGGCCTTGGGGATTCTTGCGTTCTGCGGCCGCGACCAGATCGGCCTCGAGGACGGCCTGCTTCCCCTGGCGACCCTTTTTCTTTCTTTTGGGGAGGTGGGGAACCGAGGCCTCAGGGGCCTCATCCCAACGCTTCCCCTTGGCGTCGTTCCCGGGGAAGATGGCCCCTATAGCCTCTTCGCCCGAGGTGAAGTTGGTGGCGATGTCGAGGAGCGCGGCACGTTCCGGCCTAACTCTTGGATCAAGTCTCGGCAGGTGGTGCCAGAGAGGAAAGCCTGGATGATCTCTGAGTTGCCGATGCTGGGCAACTCGATGCACTATTTAGAGAAGCGCCGGATGAAGTCTCGGAGAGACTCGTCCGGTTTCTGGCAATAACTCTTAAGGTCCCAGGAGTTTCTAGGGCGCACGTATGTGCCCTAGAAATTCTCGACAAAGATCCTAACCAAGTTGCGCCAGTCGTGGATCTGAGAGGGAGGAAGGTGCTCGAGCTAGGCTCGCACCGAGTCTGACAAGAGTAAGGGGAGGTTGCGGATGATGAGCAGGTCATCATCCGCGCCACCTAGCTAACAAGCCAGATGGTAATCGGCAAGCCAGAGTTCGGGATTGGTCTCGCCGCTATACTTCATGAGGTTGGCTGGTTGTCGAAACCGGGCTGAGAAATGTGCAGCGTGGATGGCTCTGCTGAAGACCCAAGGACCAGGCGGTTCAAGAGAAGGACTGCGGTCTTCCTCACTGTCATAATGGCCACCCCGGTGTGGATGGTAGCCCCAGGCGGGCCCCTCATTGTCGTGGCGTCGTCGCCTACTGACCACCTCATGGTCACCCTGCACCTCGCGTTGGTTGCCGAGGCGGTTGAGCCGCAAGGGGACCCCGTGGGCTGTTGGCGCCCGAGCGGGCTCAGGACGAACCAAGGCCTCCCTATCCTGCCGATGCGGTACCGAGGGGAGGTCCAAGGCGGCTCCGTGCCGCCGAGAGGCAGAACTTTCGGTCTGCTGCACCGCGGCAATTTCGAGGAGATCCCGGAGCTCGCCACGAACCCATCGCCCTTCCGTGGTAGAGGGCTCGGGCATCGCGCGCACTAGCATCGCTGCAGCCGCGACATTCTGGCTAGCGCAATTGAAGATTGGGGGATGATCATCCCCTTCGTCGTCGTTGATGCGATGGTGCACGTCGCAGGCCCGCCGCTGGGCTCCTCTGCCGTCACCGTGGCCCTGCTGCTCCTGCTTGAGAGTGTTTCAGAGCTGTTGTAGAAGGAGTCGATCTTGCTCGACCTTGGCCTGAAGCTCACGGAGCTACTCCAGGTCTGGACGTCGAAGTTGTTCGAGGGTGAGGTTCTCGTTTTGTGCTGCCGGTGGGATACTGTGTGAGGGCGTGGCATCGCCCGTTCCCTGATGAAGTCGAGTACGGTTGCCTACCCCCTTGTCCTCATCGCCCGTGCTTGGCATCCCAAGTCCGACGTGGAAGCATTCACGAGTGGGATCGTAAGTACTTTCATCGTCAGAATCAGAGTAGCCAAAGCAATAGTCGCTCGCAGTCAGGAAACGGCGCATGGCTTTAGGGTCGCGAAGTCCGGAGAAATCCGCTCCGGCCCACGCCTCGTCCTATTCTGAGGGGTCGGCGTGGGAGCGAGTCAAAGTCGTGGTACCGAAGTTGAGGGCGAAGCGTTGGTGGTGTCCTGGGCGCTCCGCGTGAATGGAGGCGTAGGCATAAGCGTAGGAGGCGGCGGCATTTCTCAACCCGAAGGGGTATGGGGATGGTGCCATCGCCGGGCTTTGCTTTGCCGGAGCCGGCGCCTTAGGAGGCGGCGGAGCAGTGCTCGATGACGGGGCATTGCCGCACGCCGCCAGCGTCTTTCCCTTGCCCAGGCTCAGGCCAGACAGGTCCCCAACCAGGGACCTTGTGCCAACAGCTGGGCACGGGGTACCGGCGGAGCGCGGCGTGTCATCCTGAGTTCGCGTGGCGTCGGCGTGGCCCCACTCGTGTTGCGCCTGGCAAGCGCGACGAGAGCGGCCGCCCGGGCGCCGCCTGCGCCTGGGCTGTGGGTGTGTGACGTCGTCGTTGGCAGGCGAGGCTCAGGGTGTGAGGAGTACCATGTCGTACTCGTGCCCTAGAGACATGAACTCTAGGCTCCTAAACCAGACCACCGTGCCGAGACGCAGTGGTCGTACGGGGTCTGCCATCCGGAACCTATTGGGATGACTAAGCTGACATGCAGAGGCCCCTACCTGGCATGCCAACTGTCGATGTTTTGGACCGAGGGGTCCTCAACCAACTAGTAAATTTGTACTGTGTGTTCCCGATCCCGGATGGTGATGCAAAGAGACACAAGGCTTATACTGGTTTAGGCAATCGACGCCCTACATCTAGTCTGAGAGATCGATCTTGTATTCCTTGCACCGAAGTGCTTGTAGTAGGGGGTTACAAGCTGGGTGAGAGAGGGAGCTAGTCCCAGGTCTTGGCGTGGAGTGATACTGGCTGCTTGAGATGTTGCCCTCAGGCAGCGGGGAAGTATGCGTGTTACAGGGTGTTGTTTTTGTGTGTGTGTGTGTTCCTCCCCTAGAAATGGTCCAGGTCCCTTCCTTTTATAGTCGAAGGAGGGATAAGGGTAGTACGTGTGCTAACTATACGGCGTCGTGCGAACGGAGGTGGCGTGTCCGAGCCCTGTAGCCTGTTCCTGTGGCGGCATGGTCGTCGGAGTGGTCCGTCCTTGAAGTACTGGGGCGACGTGCTGGCCATATCCGATCCTGTGCATCATGGAAGCTCCAGGGCTACCTCGAAGCGGGCGTGGCGGTCGGCGTGCGGGTCACCGTGGGTTGACTGCGCGCGAAGCCGAGGCTCGGTAGGTGCCGAGGCCGAACCATGGTGGAGGGTCTCGGCAGACATGAATCTTGAGATAGCCGAGGCCCTGACGTAGAGTGCCAAGGCTCGGAGGGAGCGGTCGACCTTGGTCGCTGATTCGGAGGCGATGATAGCCTGGACCAGACTTCCCATACCGCGTTGTCTTCGGGGCGGGGGTTATGGGGCACAGTGTAGTTCCGGCACTGATCGTGGGCACAGCGCCAGAACACAGTGGCCGGTAATCCCCGCCGCGCCTTGTCTAGCCGGTATGGCGTTGATGCGACTCCTTGTCTCGTCGGCCACTCCGTGGTGTCGAGCCGTCGTCCGGCTGAGATTGCGGGAGTGGTTGACACATTAATGGGACGTGACACGCTGTCGGGAAGACTGGTTGAGGCAGGAGCTACGGGTTATTGACAGGCCAGCCTCGAGCGATACAGAGAATGGTTGTCTCGTTCGAGGCTGTATGCACGGGGCCTCGGGCGGGACGGAGATTGGGCTCCTTGCCGAGGCCTCCCGCGAGAAGCCTCATGCGGGGCGGAGATTCGTCAGGGCGTCGAGACCTCCCGTGCGAGGCTTAAAGCGAGGCGGAGAGCCGGTGGTGAACCCATGGCTTACCCTCTTGCTTTGTTGTTGATGGGGTTTAAATGACTCTTTTGGTATACGCTCGGGGTACCCCATTTTATGGTACCCGACAGTATGACCAACCGCCGGCTGGTTATTGAGCCGCCCCTATAAATCTCAACATTGGGGGCGGCTGGTGAGTGAGCCGCCCCTACAAATCTGACCCATTTATAGGGGCGGCTGGCTGGTCTCTGGGCTCCCGAGCACGCCACTGTAGGGGCGGCTCCATCACCAACCGCCCCTACAAAAAATTTGTCCCGTTGCTACAAACCGTTTTTTACGTAGTGATATATAACACACGTGCCAATTAAGCTCGATTGGTACACAGCACTGCATATATAACCATGTACACTCTAGTGGCCGAGCGAGAGCTACACACTCTTCATGACAACACCTAGCTAGCTACAGCTCTCTCTCATTCTCGTCGCCTACCTTAAAAAAGTTTAGCTTTCTCACTTCATCAGAGAGAGTGACATTATTGACCCGAAAACTACCTGCACCAGTAGTATTTACTTACTTCGCACACATTTAGCTGCTTGAGACAAAGGGCAATCACAATAATTGAGTACTTACTGATCGAATGGACAACAAGATCAGCAGCCTTGTCATGCCACCGCCCTGCGGCCATGGCTGGGAGATGATGGAGGCCATGAGGAGGCAGCAGGACCTTCTGATGCAGCTACGAGCGCTCGTCCTCCCGCTGCTCCACGGCGTCATCGATGATACCTCCTCGGTCGCCTAGATCACCGTCCAGCTCTTTGATGAAGTGATCGGCTGCAACATAGGCTACGCTTGAAGGGTGCCTCATGAGTACTGGAGGCAGAGGTGGATCTTCGGTAGAGCCCGTCGACGACAAGTCGTTGGTGAGGAAGAATAGCACTCCTACTAATGGTGAGAAGACGGAGGAGCAAGCGCGATTGGCGAATCAGCCTAATAGCGTTGGTCAAAAGAGAAGGTGTGATTCGATGAATATCAGATGCGATCAACTTGTTTTATTACCAGTATGTCCATATAATCCAGCTTGTTGTAACATCTATATATGCATCAACTGATTCTACATATGTATCTAGGAGGAACAACGACAAGCGATCAAGGTCCCTTGTTACACATGTTCCACTCTATGATGGCCATCTGTGGAGAAAATATGGGCAGAAGAACATCAATGGGAGGAAACATCCTAGGTAAATAATATATCTATCGATCTCTTATATACGTCGATCATCACATTCTTCAACATCCAGAAAACAAGCTGCTTACAGTTATTGCATGATCATGAGCAGATTTGACTGTCCTTTAACTTGTGATCAAATTCTTACTATACATATATGATCTCTAGCAAATTGACAAACTATTATAATAGACACACATATATGGTAATAATAACCATATCACATGAACTTGTATTCAATTAATCAGGAGCTACTACAGATGTGCCTACAGAGAACGGAACTGCTTAGCAACAAAGACAATTGAGGAACAAGAGCCAAATGTCGACGAAAGTGCAAAGTACACTGTCGTGTACTACGGTGACCACACTTGCAAGGACCATCATACCATCAGCATGGTCCAGCTTTCCCAACTTGTTGGAAGTATGGATCTTCATAGCACGGAAATGCCTCCAACAAGTACAGATTTTCAAGAGTCTGAGGCAGACTTGGACTTGCCAGATTTACTAGAGGTGTTCGATAGTTCTCTCAATGATTGGGAGGCACTATACCGCAGCCCCAATGCAGCGACTTCATAGTTCTCTCTGAAGTGCCGACTGATGGTTTGTTAGAGATTTGATACCGACGGACAGTGCATCGGCTATATTCTACTTTTAGCGTCTGTTGTTTGACGCTACTTTGGTGTTATTGTAGTATAGTGAGGATTGGAATATGTGATATATAAATCTAGTTTATGCACCATGGATTGCAAGATCATGCTAAGCAGAAGGTACAAAGTCTTGTTAGTACACTGGATCCTCAGAATATTTTGTTACCCAATATAGCTTGAATATTTGTACACATGGATAAAATTGGTAGGTTTTGAGCCAGCTTTAGTAAATAGTCATTTTTTGTTTGAGGTGGATTCATTATTAATCAAGGGTTCCTCCCCAAGTTACCATGCATACATATCAATTTCCTTTGCATTGTAAACGTGAAATTGTTTTATTATCTTTTATGAGTATATATTTTTTACACATGAACATCGATAACAGATATAAAATCTGCTCTGATGATGGTTCAGAGGACAATTAATGAAAATTTTCAGTATTATAGATACTCTTGTTGATTCCAAATATATGAGCAGTCCTAGTCTTGCTATCAATCGGCTTCATGCATGCTAAATTACTATTTGGCTTCATTTATATGGATATAAAAAAAGAACTATGTAGTGTTTCCATGATTAAATTTGCAATATCATGTACTGAAAAAACTGAGAAGTCCTTATATTATGGACGAAGGGAGTATTAGCCAACATATAACTGTACTGTGTGCATGCCAAATGAGCAGAACTTCTAATTCCTGCTTTAAAAGTGCTTTTTAGATGAGACAACGTGTTTTAAGTTTTATTTTGGTTTCTAAGTACGGCTGATAGGATTAAGCATGGAAAGGGAGAAATTAGAAAAGAATGACAATTTATGTTGACTACTATTTTTTGTGATTAATTTATGCTGACTACTAGTATAGTAGAAAGGAACAGAATGCCTTGAAATTGTAGAAAAAAAATTGTAAAAGTTGATAGAGCTTATATTTGGGATCAGAGAGACTGTAAGATCACTATTTGGCAATGAACCGTACTTATTATGTGATCAATAATATCAGACCTTAAGCCTCTGAGGTTAATCCCACTCAAATAGATGGGATGACGCTCATAGAACTACTAATCACGAGTTTTACTTTTTTTTTACTACAGTTATTCATGAGTATGGTGGCATTGATGCCGACAGACTAAACTCCCACACTATGTAGAATTTTATATACTCAATTAATGAAAAATACTATAAACCAATTAACCACTTACAAACAATAGTCACATAGGGATAAACCGTCTATCGTCTACTGTACTATGTACATTAAAAGGGACATTTACTTGTTTGACAAGGTTAGTGTTGTGATGTCCAACCTTTGATCTAGTGTGTGGAAAATCATGCCCAAAGCAATCCACTTATATACGTCGGTCGGCATGAAGAAACAAATGTTTTTGTATGTTGTGGTACTAAGCTCCGAAACAGATATCAAAGCGTACACTTCTTTTTCTTTAAATATTTTGAAGTTGATCGTTCACTCCAAATTAATTAACTAAGAACTAGCTAATGCCCTTGGAAATTCAATCAAAATACTGTATGTGATGCAAACCATTTTTCAATTATTATAGTCGCCGGCAACGTGGACTAGCAATACATCCTATGCCTAAACAATCTCAGTGAATTTGCAGGCGGGACCAGTCGATGAGCTTATGAAAGCGACTCATATAACATCACATATATGTATAAGCTGTACATTCACGTGAAAGTGTTGAGTTTATTACCCAACTTCACGACCCATGTTGGAGTGATGCTCTTGTGGCTACATGAGCTTGTTTGCATTAGTAAGCGTGCATGATGATAGTCTAAACTTAGGCCCCGTTCGCTTGGCTGAAATTGGCCAAAAAACATTGTTCCGGCTGAATTGTTGTGAGAGAAAAATACTGTTCCGACTGAAAAAAAAGAAGCCGAACAAGCCGGATTATAAGGTAAGCCGAACGGGTAGTCTCAATGGGGTGCATGCACGACCGGAATAAATATGTCCAGGCAGAGTTTGATTAGACATGAATGTGCTAATTCGATCTGTTAGACGCTCCTAGTTAATAGTATATATAGGTGGCACTGGCACTTAGATCATTCCTTTGGCCAGGCATGGTAGTTTTGCTACCTTGTGTTATGTGTAGAAGAAAAGAATTAGGTGAAACTGGATTATTTGCATTGAGCCTCTCGAATATGGTATATACAGTGTGCATAACTTAGGGGTCCAGCTTGTACACGGGATCGTAATCCCAACTAACTCTATCCTAGTCGTGATACATTATAACATCCCCGCATTCACAGTTGGAGCATTGCAGATAGTGAGACTGGAGAAGAAGGCAAAGGTGTAAGTCGGGGATCTAACATCCCCCACAATCTAAACTGTCAATGTGTCGCTCATGCTCATGCAAACATAGTAGTTCTTTTGTGCCGATGTCAAGATGGTGAAGTAGCTATGGTCAAAGATGTCAAGTTGGAGATAGATGTGGTCCATGTAGCCATGGCTTGGTTGCCGATGTTTAGACGGTCTCACATGAAGCCACGGGTGTAAAAGGGGATCCATGCATAGTGTTGACAGAGATACCTCGAGGCAGTCATCATAGAAGGAGGCGATGCTGAGGTCGATGTAGTCAGGACTATCGATGACGTAGATGAAAGATCTAGCCACCAGCCTGGGAGGCAGAGGAGGAGCAAAGGCTAAACGAGAGTCCTCCTGTGGTGGGTTCCCGGTTCAGATCAGATAGATCCCGATGGTGCAAGAGGTAGTAGTGAAATTGCAAAGATGACATGGGTCAATGATAAGCTCCTGATGTAGAGCGGTGGGGTGGTGCCTGATCTGCCCACGCTAAGGTGCCAAATGGCGGTAGAGGAAGGCGTTGACTTGGCAGCACTGGAGCACATGGTTGGGACACGGTTTGGCTCGACTACTACCACAACTGTTTGTGATTGGGTCCATCCGCCACCACAGCGTTGTGGGGACGAGTTGCGGTCCGTTGATGAAGATTTAGACAAAGGTTGCCGGTGCAACGAGATGAATCACTACTACACAAATTTTAACCGAAGAGGGCAAAATAGATTAACCGAAGCGGGCATCACGTTCGCCTCAAACTAAAGGTCATGATTAATCGTGATTTACCGAGGTGGGTCAAATATACCTGCCTCAGTAAATCAAATAAAAAAACAAAAAAAGAAAACACATGGACAAGCCCAGTGAGCCCACCCATGGGCCCGCCGAGCCCATCCATGGGCCGCCGCCGTCGCTTGTTCGATCCGCCATCAGGGCGCGTCCTCCACTGTCGAGCCGGATCTGGCCTCCCCGCCACCAAAGTTGACATAGAGGTGGAGGAGGAGCGCCGCCGCCCAGGGAGCTAACGCTGGAGGAGGAGCGCCGCAACGGGGAGGTCGAATCTGGCCTCCATGCCACCGGATCCAGCCTCCCCGCTGCCAGATCTGGCCTCCCCGCGGGCGCTGGAGTTGATGCAAAGATGGAGGAGGAGCACCGCCGCCCAGGGAGCTAACGCCGAAGGAGCGCCACCACGCCCGCGCCGCCAGATCCAGGGCTCCTCCTCACCCACGCCCGCCGGATCCATGATCCGGGACAGGCCTGAGAGAGAAAGAGAGAGTGAGGGAGGGGAGGGGGAAGGGATGTGCACCACCACCGGCCGCCGTGCTTAGGAAGGGAGGGAAGGGAGGGGCACCGTGCCAAAGGGAAGGGATGTGCACCACCACCGGCCGCCGTGCTTAGGGAGGGAGGGAGGGAGGAAGGGAGGGAGGGGAGGGGAGGGAGGCGCCGCTCAGGGAGGGAGGGAGGCGCCGCTCAGGGAGTCCAAAAGAGAGAGATGTGAGGTAGAGAGAAACCCTAAGTATCCTATATATACTTGAGTGCCCTATCAGGCCTCGCCTGGGCCTGTTTGGGCCTCAGCCTTTTTTACCGAGGCGGGACATTTAGGAGGTCCGCCTCCGAAAATGGATGCATTTTTGGCCCGCCTCCATTAATAGATTTTAGGAGGCGGTTATTTTTTGACTGCCTCCATAAATCGATTTTGCGATGTGGTTAATTGTGACCGCCTCCGTTAATCCTAGGCATTAACTGAGGCTATTGGATTTTGTAAACGCCTTGGTTAATAAAAGGGCACTGCCTCGTAAAATCATTTGTGTAGTAGTGAATGAAGGTGGATCCAATCAGCGGATCTAGGCCATTGTGGTACGGTGAAAGGATGGCAAGGATGGCATGAAGTGGTATGCGATTTGCTGTTGTGACCCACACTAGAATGACGATGAGAGCAGCAGATCAATGGGACATGCTGCCTAAACAAGGGTGTTGTCTCAGCGGAGAGAGATCATCTCCCGAGGGCACATATATAGTGTGAAAGCAATGTCTTGTGCCCTAGATTAGAAACTTGAACTAGTAATAACATGTAGAAGAATACAATTGGGTGAAAATAGGTTTTTTGTATTAAACCTCTCAGATGCTATATATAGAGTTTACATGACTTAGGGTCAGGCCAGTATACGAGATCGTAATACCAACTAACTCTAGCCTAGTCGTCAACTGACTCTACCTTAGTCAACGAATAACTCTATGCTAGTTGTGATAGACTCTAACATTATGCTTTGCCATAACAGATGATAACGAATTACTATTGTTCTTATGGAATGAAAATGTTAATGATTCAAACTGCTAAGTGTATATTTGGTAGTTTAGAATTATATACAATCCAATATTGCCAGATGTGTTAGAGATTCAACTTGCCTCATAGGTCTCTGTACTATATATATTCCGCCCAAGAGGCTCAATACAATCTATTCCACACATTATTCTGAATCATCTATGCTTTCATGGTATCACGAGTTTAGAGTTTTGATCCTAAGTCGATGATTCCATGCCTACCCATGCTGCTCCTCTGGTGATCAATCTACCCTGGGGGCCATGCCTTCATATGAAGGTTTTGGTTGTAGATTTAATTGACCTGTCGACTGTAACACCCCTGGTGTTACAAGCTCATTTAGCACCGCGATTTAGGCCTAAGAAAAATTTCCGAAACGAGTTTCTCGAGTTTTTGATTTAAAACGTACTCGCCATGGTAAGTGAATCCGGTGACCCAGTGTTGTGGACTCGAATAAACGCCCAAGTTAAATTACTTAGTGCGTAGAAATATTAGGAATGTCCGATGACGGTTCTAGCAAATAAATAGCGAATGGTTTGTTTCATTGATTAAGCATGAAAAACAATTTTTATAAACAAAAATACGATATGACTAGTATATGGTACTTACGTAAAATTCGGAGCATGATTCTAGTTACATTGAAAATATCGAGTAACAAACTTTAGTGCTTTAGCCGTGTTTGAAACTATAAATAGTTGGCTTGTTAAATGAAGATTTGAGTGCTGAAATAATAACTAGAGTGCCGCTGGCCACTCGCCTCACCTACCTTGCCGGTATGGCTCGCGTGTTGATGGATGAGTTGGCCGGGCTGCTGCTGTCGTGTACTGCTTTGCTTGTTTTCCCTTCCTCACTGCCAGTTCCGTCGCTTCACCCTGTGCCTCTTGGCGTGTGCTCTGCTCTCTGACCTTGCTTGACTTGCCTATTATGTGCCGTGTCGTCTTCCGTCGTGACGCGGCAGTGCAAAGTCTCCTCATCCATCCACATCCTGGACAAATCCATCGTGCAGGGGCGTCTAAAAATGAGCACGTGGTTCTGCTCCCTGCCCACGCTGCGTCCTCTCATGTCCCTATGCGTGCGCTGGCGCGCCCCATTGCCGTGCCATCCCTCCCTTCCCCGCTTTGGACCGCAGCAGTCACGTCACAGATCAATCCGAGTTAGTCCTACCTCCCCCTCCCTTTTTCTTCTCTGCTGCCGAGGGAAGCCATCCCAGCTCTGCTCGTCCTCCTCGCTCACACTGTTTTCCTCCAACCGCAGCGCTACCGCCATGGCTGCGCCCGTTGGTGCTGGCCCTCCCCCTGCGTGAGCGCATGCGCCGCCACTGCTCATCCCCGCTAGCCTTTCGTTCATCGGAGTCGCGCGTAGCTCCGCCTGCCAAGCCGCAGCCACGCCGGGCCCATAGTGCCCTGCTGTTGCTGCACCTTCGGTCGTCGTCCGGCCACCGCGCGCGAGCGCCGCCCACCTGACGTTTCACCTTGCGTGCGTGCACGAGAGCGTGGGTCCCCACGGTAGCACTGGAGTGCCGTCCCTTCCGTGCTCCTTCTCTGGCTACGATGTGCTCCTTGTACGCTAGCTGTAGCCACGTCGCCGGGAGCCGCCGCGGTCTCTGCTCGGGACGTCACCACACCACATGCCTACGGTCAAGCCACTGTGCCCTGCCCGACACGAGCAAGGCCTAGCCGGTGGCGTGCCATGCCACCGGTGCCGTGCAACCGCCCTGCCATCGTTGCTGTGCCGTTGCTGCCGTCCGCCTAGCCGGCGCCGCCGCAGTCGGCGTACCGCTGCCACGGTTTGCGCGGACAGGCTGTCGGGGCCCGGTTCGAGTCTCGCCGCGGTCAGCCCGTGGTCGCGCAGACTTCTGTGCCCCTCACCAGCGAGTTCCCGCCGCTGCTGTGCCTTCCCCGGCCGGGATTGACCGCTGGCCGGTGCTCCCTGTCCGTGTTCTGTTTCGGTGGAGGAGGTGAGGACGTAAGTATGTGAATAGAGATAACAGTAAGGGCCTAGGTGTGATAAACGTGACTCACATGAATAGTGTACTCAAGACTGCGGATCAATTTGGTAAAACTGAAGGGTCCTTTTTGCATAATTGTGCGCCCTCTCTGGACCCTGGCCGTGTGGGCCAGCTTGTTGGGCCGCGCTTGTCCGCGCGTGGGCCGGCCTGCTCGCGCTGCCGGCTTGGTCCGCCTGCGCCTGGGCCACGCCGCGCCTGGGCCGGCCGTGTGTCACTCCCCTGCCTGGGCCTCGCATGCATGTGGGCCGTTTTGGTGGCCGCCAGCCTTTCCAATTCCGAAATACTTTTCTAATATAGGTTTCTAGTTTAACTTGTAAAAGCAATATAAAATAGTATAGGGATCCAAAAATTATGAAACCAATTTTGTTGAGTTCCTTAAATCATGATCTATCTAATAGTGTATTTTGTTCACATAGATTCGGTATATTTTTAGGGTTGCTCTAATTATTTTAACATGCTTAATATTGTTAAAAAGTGAACTTGTAGGAATTTCAGTGATAAATCCGTGATTGTATCAACTCTAAAAACTTTATAGTAAATTACTAATATTATCTGTTCACTGTAATTTTTGTAGCTCCATAATGATTAGTTTGCTAGGTAGATAATGATGCTCTATTTCGAATAATGATTAAATCGATAGAATGAAATAAAGAAACAACCTTGGTTTATATAACTAAAATAATTGTTGGGAAATAACGCCTTACCCGACAATGTGTATATGTAGCCTAAGTATGGTCGTCGTTAGAACTAGCTCGTTAACGTGAGAGGCGTAAATCATATTTTTCGAGTCAACGGATCAATTGAAGGATGATTGGGAATCCGAAGATGGTGTAATGGTATTCTCTCCCGGAGACGATGCAATGGGCTTCCTATTTAGTTGATGGTGGATGATCTAAAGATGCAAATGCTAACTTTTGGTTATATTTTACCCAGGCAAGCCCCGGTGCATAACCCTACTTTTCTGCAGTTTAAATTATATTTGTGCATTAAGTTTTAAGGAGTTGAATGAAACCCATATATACATATATATATATATATCTTTATCCTATGAGTCTTACTAGTATGACAGGATCATGTAGATGCTATGCTATAGGACTTCGATAGAAGTCGAGTGATTGCCTGTCACTCATGAGAGATAGGAAAATATATTACTGTATTATTATCACTTGAAAAATATAAATGGTGGAAAGGAAAAATAGTGACTAGGCAAGGATATGGTTTGGGTATTGGTGGGTGTAAGAGGTTGTGTCACCACGAACGCAGGGCATAGCCTGGTTACACTGCTTTCCCTTCCTATGTCAGTTAAGGATCAACCGTTGCATAAGACGCTAGGCAAGTCACAGATTTATTATCCCAATAACATACTTGTGTATGGGCGCTTGGAAGACTTGTTGCTTTCTTATCATGGATCCGGCTCTTTCCGGACCGACTGTCAAGGTGGTTTTTAGGTTAGGAGGTCCTTGCACTGCACTGAGTCCAGGACTCAGGGGCAGGGGCTTGGAGTCCCAATTTGGACGGGGACCTAGACACCTAGGACAGGAGGATGATGGGTTGGTCCTGCTTGTGCCCGAGGTACAAGCAGGGCGTGTGTTTTCAGGGTACCCAGCTGGGGACAATGATTCGCGAATCACCGCCGAGTTGGTACAACTTGTGTTTACACCAAAATTTAGAAGAAGAGTTGCAGGGACTCAAAAGCTCCCAAGATCGTGTCATCAAGGGATCAGTTGCGGGCAGATCAAAAATAGCTGATTCAGATGCAAAAACTGGAATCAACTTTCTTCAGATAATGCCAGCGGATAACGACAAAGGCTACGCTCAATGCTAGGACGAAACATGTTGGACTCTACAAAAAGGGAAAGATTAGAGTCCAAGTTATCTTAAAATTAGGAATGTTTTCTTTAGGGTCAAGATTATGACGAGTCGTGCTTATACAGGAGTCATGCACAAGTCCCGGGTATAAATATCAAGCCCCAGCTATTGTAAGAGATAACCAATCAATCAAATACAAGTCAATTACTTTTTCGGCTCTGGCCACCCCTTAGGAGTAGGAGTAGAGTAGATCTCGGCGAGTTCTTTGGCAAGTACGGCTGCATCGATCCGGTCAACCTCCACTACTTGTTGTAAGTACCGTCATGGTTTATACCTCTGTTCATATGGCTGCATTGATCCGGTCGACCCCCACTGCGGCTCTGGTATAAGCTAGTTATCGACTCTTGTCTAATTCAAGTATGGCCTGTGTGATTCTACCTTACACCCCACTGCTTGAATTAGATCAAGATCAAGTTATCGGCTCTACCTTAGAATGGCAGTCTTTGCTAGATTCATTAAGTTACCAATATTGCTTATTGCTTTCATTGTTTGTCTAATTACAACAATATCACTCTGCCCGATTGGGATTGATCTAAATCGGCCTTATATCTTGTTTAGCCCATCGTTTGCTAACCTCAAATTGATTTAATCTACACCTTAAATGATGAGTTATGTTTTATTGGCTATTTTGTGTCAATCCTAATTGTGCATAGCATGCGGTTAAGGCGTGTTGCGTCTTGAGTAGGTTTATTGGCTAGCGAGAATCATTCCATGGCCCGTTATCACGGCTTGTGTGATTCTGCCTCACACCCCACTGTTAGCACCGTAGAGTGGGGACCGTTATCTGGTAGATTTGTTCCTGATAAGGCACGACTTTAACTGTGCGCTATGCCTGAATCGGCTGTTTTAGCCGATATCGAGTGCTGTCACGAACGGTTCGCATCACGAAACCATTGAAGTAAAGATATGTTGAAAGATATGTTAGCCCCATGATCTTATTATTGTATTATGGCCTACATGATTCTGCCTCATGCCCCACTGATATTAGTAATGAGTTAGGGTCGTCAAGTTTATTGTTATTTCTACGGCCTGCATGATTCTGCCTCATGCCCCACTGGTCATAGCAATAGATGAGATCTAACATGTTCATTAGATTTATCTTTATCAAACGGCTAAATGGTGTTGAACTGTTTCTTTATATAAAAGGGGTTCGGTTACTTGTAATCATTGGCTCAGCATAGACCGATTGTTGTTGATATTTTATTGCCATTGATTCATATTTGCATAAATAATAATATTTATCCTGAATGATAACCAATTCCTCTTACACACCCCCATGAGCTTTAACTGATTTATTCTCATAAATATGCTGGAATCGGCTATTTAGTCGATCTCCTTTCATATCGGCTTTCATAGCCGCACATTCAGGACTGTCTGGCAACACCGGCAAGTTCCGCCCTTAATTACTGATGAACTTTCTCTCCTTATCAATTACAGGGTCAAATTGACTAGCACGCCTCGGGTGGAAGCATAGGATCAACAATCCTTGCGCTGAAGCTAGGCGGATCTGCTCCATCGAGCGGACCCTTCCGGCTTGCTGCGTGTGTCCTCGGCACGGGACGAAAATTCCGTGTCGACACACGTTTCTGGCACGCCCGGTGGGACACCACAAATCATCATGGCGGTTCACAACAACGACAACATCCTTATGCTACACTATGAAGATTTACTTGATGGGGATAAAGGTGTCATCAGCAAAGCTACAGAAGAGTTTCAGAATAAATGTTTGTTGTCCTACACCAAAACACGTGACAACACAATTATTTAGAAATTTCCACTACCAAGAGTTCTGTTACACGGGTAAACGGACACAACTGAAGCTGAAGACAGGGATTTCTTTAAAGAAGTTGTGGACAAATCTATCTGTGATGCCATATCAAGCCATAACGAAGCTTTCATAGACGTATTCCATAACGCCTTGAAAGAGGCGATTCATGGATTTCCAGTTGGTCAAGGCAGACTGGCTTATTACGACATTCTAGATCCGTCGACCCAAGAAACCAATCAAGTCGGTACCAGCCATCAAGAAATAGTACCAGCTGGTAGTAGTGATGTCCAGACAGTTCAGGGTTCATCTAAGCAAACTCAAGGAACTACTACAGATCAAACACAGTATAATCCTGGACCATCAGTACAGCATGAGCAACAGCTGGCGGGGCAAAATCAGAACCAGGTGATCAACTTTAACACATCAGGCCATATACCATCGGCGGCTCAAAAAATAGCACCATCAGTTCAAAGGATCCGTAGGGATATAGATCCTTATATCTATAATTAGAGACTTCAAGCAGCAAGCCAGCAAAGAACCCAACAGATTGAGATTCCACAAGGCTATCACTATGGCACGGATTATAACACCCTCCACATGATGCCAAATCCAGGATATCAAGGCACGTAGGATTTCAATCCACAGATGGGTCAGTAGGTGCAGAGAAATCCAAATCCACAAGCTGATGAATTATTGCTAAGGGTGACCGAGATGATGAAAAATCAGTTCGGTCTAAAGCCAAAAGGGGTGACCTTTTCATACAAATGCCCATATCCAGAATGGTATGATTTGGTCACTCTTCCAACGAATTATAGACTCCCAGAATTCACCAAGTTCACTGGCCAAGACAGTACAAGCACGATAGAATATATCAGTCGGTATCTTACACAATTGGGTGAGGTGTCTGTTGAGGATGCCCATCGAGTTCATTTCTTCTCTCTGTCCTTATCAGGGCCAGCCTTCACTTAGTTTTCATCATTGCTAGTCAATTCCATTGCTAATTGGGCTAATCTGGAGAAGAAGTTTCATACATATTTTTACAATGGGACTGGAGAAAAGAAGATTACCGATCTGACAACCATAAGACAGAGGACTAATGAATCGGGCATTGAATTTCTTCAGAGGTTCCGAGAAACTAGGAACTTGTGCTTCTCCTTAAACTTGGCCGATGATCAATTAGCTACTTTGGCTGTTCAAGGAATGCTGCCGATGTGGAAAGAAAAGCTATTAGGACAAGAATTTGATAACTTTGGACAATTGGCTCAACGAGTAACGGCGCTCAATAGCCAATTCCAAAGCATGCACAAATATACCCGGTTCCAGAGAAATACCACAGTAGCCGAAGCTTACGATCCATACTCAGTCGATGACGATTATGAAGATGAAGAAGAAGAGGTTGCTGCGGCTGAATGAAATTGGGGTAAGAAGACAGTAATGGTGCCAAATCCTTGGGGAAGAGGAGTCAAAGAGAGCTATGACTTCGATGTCACCAAATCAGATAAGCTCTTCGATTTCTTGCTTGAGAAAGGGCAGGTCAAGTTGCCCGATGGTCATGTCATGTTGCCCCCTGATCAGTTGAAGAATAAGAAATTTTGCAAATTCCATAATGCTATTTCTCATTCCACTAATGAATGTAGAATCTTCAGGCAGCATATACAAAGATCTATTTAGCAAGGGAGGCTCAAATTTGATATGCCTCGGAAAATGAAGGTCGATGATAATCCTTTCCCAGGAGATCAAAACATGGTTGATGCTGGGCTATTCAAAGGAAAAGCTAAGGTCCTAACATCAACCAAATCAAAAGAAGCAGGGACAGTCGATCCCAAGATGCAAATATCGGATGACGAGTACAGAGAGATTAGAAGATGTCGTGTCGAGCAAAAGAGCCGATACGAGCAGGGGAAGACGTCGGAAGCAGAGACGACAAAGCCGCGGGTCACATCTCGGATTCTGTTGAATAAATGGCAGGAGCAGGGGAAGCGTACTAGCATCAACTGAAATAGGAGAGGTATGAAAGGGAACAGTCCAAATTACATTGGAATTGTCCCTTCTTCAGACATTGCTGGAATGAAGGTTTGAAGTTGCCTACCAGACATGACTGTCCAGAATGCAGTAATCAATATTGAGAGTATAGGCAGTCTCAAACCAACCACCGGTCTATCCATGCTCAAGATGCACATTATCATAATAACATGGATCGGTGCTTAAAAAATAAAAGCGTTCATGATCGGCTTGGAAAAAGAATTATCGATTAGGACTGGGCTGATCATGAAGAGGAAGGCACTAAAAGAAGATATATGTGGCAGGAAGGCTAGTGGTGCCCTAGAGGTTTAACAAGAAGCCAAAAGAGAAGGGTGCAACGCCTAAAAAATAAAGAGATGGAACAGGCTCAGGCATCTGGTAAAATTCAAGTGTGGCGTACCAAACAAATAGCCGATAGGAAGCAACCATCGGCTAATATCCAAATGTCTTTTCTGTTGCCATCAGAGTTCAGAGTCAATGGCGAGAACCAACAGCCGATCCAAGCAGTCGGCTTTGAAAATTTGTATTAATGGATAATCAAATAGATGGTACAGATGGGAAACTAGGACATGGCTTCACGTCAGCCGATGAATTAGAAGAAGTAGATATTGGTCTTGGAGATAGACCTAGGCCGACATACCTAAGTGCTAAGTTGGATCCGGAGTATAAGCGGGAATTAATTGACTTATTAAAGGAATTTAAACACTGCTTTGCTTGGGAATACTATGAGATGCCGGGTTTAGACCGGTCAATTGTTGAACATCGGCTGCCAATCAAACCTGGATATCAGCCGTTTAAACAAGCTCCGAGGAGATGCAACCCGAACGTGCTTGATGATATCAAAAAGGAGACTGAAAGGTTACTGGAAGCAAAATTTATCCAACCATGCCGATATGCAGAGTGGATATCAAATGTTGTCCCTGTATACAAGAAGAATGGAAAATTGAGAGTTTGCATTGATTTCATAAATCTGAACAAAACCACACCTATGGACGGTTATCCGATGTCGATAGTTGATATGTTAGTAGATGTAGCAGCCAGGCACAAGGTTATTAGCTTCATGGACGGTAATGCAGGATACAACCAAATTTTTATGGCTGAAGAAGACATAGCAAAGACCGCTTTTAGGTGCCCCGACGCAATTGGTTTATTTGAATGGGTTGTGATGACCTTTGGATTGAAAAATGCCGGTGCAACTTATCAAAGGGTGATGAATTACATTTTCCATAAGTTGATCGGCAGGATTGTTGAGATCTACATCGATGATGTGATGATAAAATCCAAAGGGAACAAAGAACACCTGGCTGACTTGCGTGAGACTCTAGAATGCACGAGGAAGCATCGTTTGAAGATGAATCCTAATAAGTGTGCTTTTGGAGTATCAGCTGGACAGTTTTTAGGATTCATGGTCCACGAGAGAGGAATCGAAGTTGGTCAGAAAAGCACGAGAGCAATTGATGAAGCAGTTCCCCCGACTACCAAAATAGAGTTACAGTCTTTGCTTGGTGAAATTAATTTCATCAGAAGATTCATTTTGAATTTGTTGGAAAGGATCCTGCCGTTTTCTCCCTTGTTGAAGTTGAAAATGATGAAGAATTCAAGTGGGGTAATATACAACAGAAGACGTTTGAAGAAATAAAAGAATATATGAAGTGTCCACCTGTGCTGGTTCCCCCTTAAGCCATTTAAGTTGTACATATCAGCTGATGACAAGACAATTGGATCGGCCCTGATGCAAGAATTTGAAGGAAAAGAGAGAGTTGTTTTCTATCTAAGCAGAAGACTACTAGATCCAGAAACGAGATATTCTCCCACCAAAAAATTATGCTTGTGTTTATATTTCTCTTGCACTAAGTTATGACACTACTTATTATCGGTCGAGTGTATAGTTGTTTCCAAGGCTGATGTGGTTAAGCACATGTTATCAATGCCAATACTGAATGGAAGAGTGGGAAAGTGGATTCTTGCGTTATCAGAATTTGACTTGAAGTACGAATCGGCTAAAGCAGTCAAAGGACAAGTAATGGCCGATTTTATCACCTAGCATCACAAGCCAAGCATTAGTTATGTAGAGCCGATGCCTTGGATGTTGTTCTTTGATGGGTCATCATGCAAGCAGGGTGGTGGCATTGGTATTGTTATTATTTTGCCTCAGGGGTAAATTTCGAGTTTGCTCTTCCAACTGAATCAATGGTTACTAACAATCAAGCGGAATACAAAGCTATTCTCAAAGGACTTCAACTTCTTCATGAAGTAAAGGCCGAAGCAATTGAAGTATTTGGAGATTCATAGTTAATTATTAATCAATTGATCGGCCTATATGAGTGCAAAGAAGAGACTTTGAAAGGATACTACGATGAGTGCCAAAAGTTACTCAAGGGATTTATTCATATCTCTTTACAACATATTCCGAGAGCACAAAACT
The DNA here is from genome assembly GCF_019320115.1 of Miscanthus floridulus. Taxonomy (NCBI): domain Eukaryota; kingdom Viridiplantae; phylum Streptophyta; class Magnoliopsida; order Poales; family Poaceae; genus Miscanthus; species Miscanthus floridulus. The sequence goes on from NC_089589.1 coordinate 7,165,303, forward strand.
AAGAAGCTAACCGTCTAGCTCAAAGTGCATCAGGATATCGAGTGTTTCAAGACGTCTTGAGTAGTGAAACCTCAAGTGATGATTGGAGAGTTGAAATAGCTGATTACCTTAGAGATCCATCTCGGAAAGTTGAGAGGAAGCTAAGATATAAATTGGCTAAGTATGTTTTGTTAGATGATCAGTTATACTATAAAACAGTCGATGGGGTATTGCTTAAGTGCTTGAACCAATAAGCTAAGGTGTTGATGGGTGAGGTGCATGAAGGGATATGTGGAGCTCAGCAATCAGCTTATAAGATGAAATGGATTATTCGTAGAACTGGATATTTCTGGCCAACGATACTGGAAGATTATTTTGAATATTACAAGGGGTGTCAGGATTGTCAACATTTTGGTAATGTTCAGAGATCGCCTGCATCGACCATGAATCCAATAATCAAACCATGGCTGTTTCGGGATTGGGGAATTGATTTAATTGGCCAGATTTTTCCACCTTCAAGCAAAGGACATAAGTTCATATTGGTGGCAATAGATTACTTTACTAAATGGGTTGAGGCAATTCATTTGAAAATGGTAACCTCAAAGAACATGATTGATTTTGTCAGGGAACACATTGTGTATCATTTTGGGATTCCTCAAACTATAACTACCGATCAAGCAACAATGTTCACATCAGAGGAGTTCGGGGATTTTACTGCCAGTATGGGGATTAAGCTATTGAATTCCTCCCCATACTATGCCTAGGCTAATGGCCAAGCAGAGGCGTCCAACCAGATTATGATTAAGCTGATCAAGAAAAAGATCGAGGAACAACCAAGGAAGTGGCATTCGACGCTAAATGAGGCGCTATGGGCATATAGGATGGCCTGCCATGGATCAATTAAAATGCCACCTTACAAACTTGTGTATGGCCATAATGCAATTCTTCCTTGGGAAGTTCAGACTGGATCGAGGCATGTTACGCTGCAGAATGATTTATCAGCTAAGGTCTACAAGAATCTTATGATAGACAATTTGGAAGACTTGAGTTGCCTTCAACTACGTGCTCTTGAGAATATCGAAGCTAATAAACTGAGGATTGCGAAATATTATAATAAAAAGGTCAAGATTAAGCAATTCTCCGAAGGAGACTTGGTCTGGAAAGTGAAATTGCCGATTGGATCAAAGGACAGTAAATTCGACAAATGGTCACCTAACTGGGAAGGACCCTATTAGATCAAATGTTGTGTGCCTGGTAATGCTTATATTTTGGAAACGTTAAAAGGAGAGGAAGAATTTGGACGAGCAATCAACAGCAAATATTTAAAAAAATATTATCCTAGCGTTTGGATCAATGCTTAATAAACGATCTGTTCGGTCGGTAGCTTTAATAGCCGATATTGAAAAGATATCGTCTCCAGTGCAAAAGATGAACCCAAAGGAGTAAAAGCCGATATGGTGCGTATCACCTATAGAAGCAAAGCAAACACAAACAAAATGATGGGTATGAAGCACGAAACAATGGGAAACCACTCAAGGCGAGGAAGTTATTTGCTAAACATCACCTATTACAAGCTACTGGCCGGAAAACACTTTGCCTACTATATTGTCGGCCAGGGTATTGAAAGCTACAAAGTTGGCGGTGTTCATAAAATCTTCAGCCAAGCGCTCATGATCCTTAGGGTGCACTACGTCTGGAAGACCATGGGGAAGAAGCCGAAGATTATGGCCTGAATGGGCTTGTGCAGCAGCCAACGCCATGGCAGCGCCATGATGAACGCCATGAAGGGCGACCTCCCTGACACGATTCAGGATGTCATGCAAGCGAACCACCGGAACGGCGCCCCTAGCATTGACAAATCCCACTACATGATCAGCGGCTGATTGAAGACTCTCCAACTGAGTAGTTAGATCTGAAATATTCAAGGAAAGAGTGATCAGAAATCTTGAGGGTAAAATCAAGAAAAACAGAGAAATAATGGCAGGCGTCTCACCCATGATTCTAGCTTCAGCCCTGGCCAACCTTTCCCTCACCAGGCCAACCTCAAGGGGGGGGATCGGTCTTCAATCATGGCCAAAGCCAATTCCGCTAGGGAAAGGCAGTTGGCTAGATGCTGGTCGGTCCAATCGATATAGGCCAACAGATCGTCATTACTGATTTGTTGCCTTAGGTGACGAGGGAGCTGGCGGCAGATTGGTGCCAAAGATGACCCCGACGACTGGGCGGAGTTGGCTCTTTGATCCGAAGCGATGGGAACACCCCAAGATGCGTCCTCTTGACGACGAGGGCGTTGGCGTGATGATGTGGATCCGTTGAGGACTCCTTTGATAGACCTCTTGTTGCTCTCCATGACCTCAAACCTATGGAAAGGTAGAAGATGTACTGAAGACGAAGAGGGATTGAGACGAAGAGGGTTGTTTTTTGATTCACAGCCATAGCCCGTATATATAGCCTGGGAAAGCGAGAAGATAGATTCCGATGGAGGTGTGAAATTGAAGTCGAAAACGGAAACGGATCAACACTTCGGAAATTCAGGGGACAGATAACAAAGAGATAACGGACTCAAATTTATTACTTCCCAGATTACAAAATATCGTAGGGTGGGTACATTGACCAGAGACTAATCCACCAGAACTTCTTTGGATTGAAGGGAGTCCAGATTTCCGCAAGGCCAAAACTCATTGTGAACCAAGTCGCATCGGCCCATCAATAAATTATACTAGAGAAGAAGAAAGTGTGCCCGCCTAACATATGCTCAACAGATTTCTCGATAAATTGAGGTACTATGGGAAAGAAGCCTGAAGCTTTCCCGATGGGCGTTTGGAGGAACAACAAGGGGAAGGTGAACACACCTTCTAGCCCTCGTAAACACTAGAACAGCCTTGTGGACATGGGAAGAAGACTCAGGTGATATCACAAGAATTCTTCTAACCGCAATGGCTGGTCTTCTTGCCCAACAAGACACTAGAATAAGTGACGCAATCACCCAATGCACAAGAATTCTTCTAGCCGCTTGAGATCTTCATAAGATAGACCATGGAGGGTCCAGCGGAACCGGGAGCACTCGAGGGAGGAGATGGGAGAAAAACATGGCTGGATTGTGAGTTGCTCCCACTAGGGTCAGACATGCATTTTATAGCCGGCCCAGGAAGATGAATCCAAGCGTCCGTGAAGAAGTGACACCCTATTCAAAAAGTTTTGAGGCATAGGCTCATGATTTGACGCAAGCGGCGATGGACAGTGGACCCCAGATCAAGGTTCTCTACCCGTGACTATGGACCAATCAGGGATACAGACATGATAATTTTGGAATAAAATTATTTTTATCCCAAAATTGGGGGCATGTGTTTACACCAAAATTTAGAAGAAGAGTTGCAGGGACTCAAAAGCTCCCAAGATCGTGTCATCAAGGGATCAGTTGCGGGAAGATCAGAAACAACTGATTCAGATGCAAAAACTAGAATCGGCTTTCTTCAGATAATGCCAGCGGATAACGACAAAGGCTACGCTCAACGCCGGGACAAAACATGTTGGACTCTATAAAAAGGGAAAGATTAGAGTCCAAGTTATCTTAAAATTAGGAATGTTTTCTTTAGGGTCAAGATTATGACGAGTCGTGCTTAGACAGGAGTCATGCACAAGTCCCGGGTATAAATATCAAGCCCCGGCTATTGTAAGAGACAACCAATCAATCAAATACAAGTCAATTACTTTTTTGGCTCCGGCCACCCCTTAGGAGTAGGAGTAGAGTAGATCTTGGTGAGTTCTTCGGCAAGTATGGCTGCATCGATCCGATCGACCTCCACTGCTTGTTGTAAGTACCGTCATGGTTTATACCTCTGTTCGTATGGCTGCATCGATCCGGTCAACCCCCACTGCGGCTCTGGTATAAGCTAGTTATCGACTCTTGTCTAATTCAAGTATGGCCTATGTGATTCTGCCTCACACCCCACAGCTTGAATTAGATCAAGGTCAAGTTATCGACTCTACCTTAGAATGGCAGTCTTTGGTAGATTCATTAAGTTACCGATATTGCTTATTGCTTTCATTATTTATCTAATTACAGCAATATCACTCTGCCCGATTGGGATTGATCTAAATTGGCCTTATATCTTGTTTAGCCCATCGTTTGCTAACCTCAAATTGATTTAATCTACAACTTAAACGATGAGTTATGTTTTATCGGCTGTTTTATGTCAATCCTGATCATGCATAGCGTGCGGTTAAGGCGTATTGTGTCTTGAGTAGGTTTATTGGCTAGCGAGAACCATTCCATGGCCTGTTATCATAGCCTGTGTGATTCTGCCTCACACCCCACTGTTAGCACCGTGGAGTGGGGACCATTATCTGGTAGATCTGTTCCTGATAAGGCATGACTTTAACTGTGCGCTATGCCTGAATCGGTTATTTTAGCCGATATCGAGCGCTGTCACGAATAGTTCGCATCACAAGACCGTTGAAGTAAAGATAGGTTGAAAGATATGTTAGCCCCATGATCTTATTATTGTATTACGGCCTGCATGATTCTGCCTCATGCCCCACTGATATTAGTAATGAGTTAGGGTCATCAAGTTTATTGTTATTTCTACAGCCTGCATGATTCTGCCTCATGCCCACACTGGTTATAGCAATAGATGAGATCTAACATGTTTATTAGATTTATCTTTATCAAACGGTTAAATGACGTCGAATTGTTTCTTTATATAAAAGGGGTTCGGTTACTTGTAATCATTGGCTCAGCATGGACCGATTATTGTTGATATTTTATTGCCATTGATTCATATTTGCTCAAATAACGATATTTATCCTGAATGATAACCGATTCCTCTTACACACCCCCATGAGCTTTAACTGATTTATTCTCATGAATATGCTGGAATCGGCTATTTAGTTGATCTCCTTTCATATCGGCTTTCATAGCCGCACATTCGGGACTGTCTGGCAACACCGGCAAGTTCCGCCCTTAATTACTGATGAACTTTTTCTCCTTGTCAATTGCAGGGTCAAATTGACTGGCACGCCTCGGGAGGAACGCGCAGGATCAACCATCCCTGCGCTGAAGCTAGGCGGATCTGCTCCATTGAGCGGACCCTTCCGGCTTGCTGCATGTGTCCTCGGCACGGGATGAAAATTCCGTGTCGACAACTTGTCTTAACTCTAGCACCGTAGTAAGAACTGAAGATGAAGGATGGAAGATGGAAAAAGGAAATCCGATTGCTTACCACCTGCTTGAAAGTAGCACAGGTGCTTACATAGAATGTTAGTTAATGAACCAATGTGGCTATTAATAAAAATCGAATATAAGGTTGCACGCTTAGTAATGCTTCTTGCTGATGCAATAAACCCACAAGCCAGATAGCCTGGCATATCCTTGGAGTCTTTTCTTTCATCCTGTCGGATAAGTCTTGCTGAGTACAATTGAGTACTCAGAGTTTTATTCCCCCTGTTGCAGGTGACAGGTGGATGCTAAAGCTGACTCTTGTGTGTGGATTCCTCCTGGTGGACTCAGAGAGGATTTCCTTTACGCTGCAATCACAATTTTTATTTATAACTCTCACTAAATGTTTTTATAAATGAAAGTTTGATAAACTTTTGTCATAGTTTACATATCAATGCTTTATCATGCCATGAATAGATAATTAATTCCGTTGTAACTCTGTTCACATGTTTATATTCCGCTGTTCAATTAAATTGTTCATAGCCCTGTTAAGATGATTACATTCCGCTGTTATAACATTAAATATTATACTCTGATGTTGTACTAAAAGTGATGTAAGAAATTGTTAAGAATGATGTAAGTTTTATTCTCTCATTTGTGATCCTGATGGAAAAATATGGATTTTCGGGTTCTCCCCTAGGGTGTGCCCGATGGGACTGAGTAATTTAGTGTTCTTTCTTGGGTGCTTAGTGTTTAATGGATAACGAGCACTTCTGGGATGCATTAGATTAGGCGGTTCTGCCACATCGACCTAGCATCGTCTTGCAGTAGATCATGAGCAGAGCACTTCTATGTGTGTCACCGAGTTGTTGGGACTTCCAACCATGCTAACCGGCCTTCACTCCTGTTAGACCACTCGTCATGGGTGTTGAAATATAAAGTGAATTTCCCACCTTTCCTGTCAGTTTAAGCTTTCACGTTGAACTGATGATGCATGCAACTCAATATGGTGTTAGAGCCAAATGTCTCAAGTTCTAATCCTAGTGGGCGCAATTACTAATTGCTGTCGACTCCTATTTCTATGTTTGAGGCCTAAGAGAGAGCCTGTGTGAGGGGCTGTTGAAATATAAAGTGAATTACCCACCTTTCGCATCAGCTTAAGCTTCTGGGTTGACCTAGTTAGTTCATGCAACTCAATAGTGTTGAGCACAGCATTACCACACAAACTTTTATAGAGGCGGTCAAAATCAATCTTTAGAGAAACTCCAAGAGTCTTTTTATATCCTTCTGTACTGATAGTAATAGAAATTATGGTGAAAAAAAGCCCACCAACAATTTCTTCAATTAGATCTCAAATATTGTCATCTTCTATTTCTGGGTTTCTCGCTAGAAAAAAAAAATAGAGAGTGGGGATGGCTCTCCAGACTACACACAAGATACATAGAGGCCCGTTGAAGATGAAAAGATATAGATAGAGATTTTTATTCAAAAAGCTCTCCAAATGAGAATTAGAGGGTGAGTTTAAGAAAGGTTCTTAGAGATACTCTCAGGGATAGTTGTGCAACCGTACTATAAATTCGATTTTAAGGGACGGTTTTACTAAGCCAACCGCCCCTAGAAATAATTTTCTAAAATAGAAACAATATTAAACTACTAAAAATTTTAGAAGAAAGTAATTTTGTCATTACTAAATCTCAACCCATGTTTTGGCAAATAATACCACTGTATTGACATCCACATAGTCTTATGGCATGATGAGTGTGTATGTGTATCTCTTTCTCTTCTGCTGTAGTAGTAGCAACACTCAATAGCGAAACTATGTCAAAAGCTTGGCACTGATGTTGGTCTTTTGATCTCCTTTGTGGAAAGTAATGTTAAAATTTTCAGCCTTGTTATTAGAAAGAAAAGAAAAACTAGACCTTGATGTAGTCGGCACAAAGGAACAAATGTGTGCTGGTCTATGATTGAAAAACCGTATCCAAGTCCACATTTGTTGCTCAGTTTTTCTAAGGCTCATCGTTCACTCCAATTAAGAATTAAATGCCGTTGGAAAACTAAGCAATACGCTATGGCATATGAATTGTTGATACGTCGCCAACAACGTGGACTGGCAGAGCATTTTTTCTACAAACAGCACGGGTAAATTTGAGCCTACGTGAAACATACTAATGCTTAGGAGCATGACGAATTTGTGCTGAATCGAGCGTGCTTCCGTCAGCATGATGGAAACTTTAGAATTTGCATCTCCAAGTAAGCTAACTTTTTGCACCTCATGGCTTGAATTTTAGTGGTGCTGTGTTTTCTTTTATTTCTTAGTTTTGTCATGCGTGTGCTAATCCATGGTTAGCCACACTTCAGGCTTGCACACAATTAGCTCGCCATAGTTTCTCACTTTCTCTCAAAAATATATCATGGATATCTAGTATGTATGCAGAGAGTGCTGATTTGGATGCAAGTACTCGTAATTCATTTCATATGTATTTGGACCTGAGAAGAAGGAAAAAAAACAAGTCCTGCTTCTGAACATGCATGTGAGAACCAGACCATTCAGGTCTGGAGAAACTAATTCTAAATTTGTAAACCCTGCTTATTCAAACCAGCTCTTGTAAGGAGAAACAAGATCTCTCTTTTTTAGATTCCAAGGGATTGCTTTTATGGCAGAACACAGTAAAAGCTGAAAAGCTCATGTGAGAAGCAAAAGCGACTGCTCACTGACCAGACTAGCTAGCTTGTTTTCGGAGCAGGCAGTACCTGGTGAGAACAAGCGACCATTTACTACGATGAAGTTAACCAATCCTTGCCCCAGGTTAATTTCATGACTACGACTGCAGAATCTGACTCATGATCTTCGTTCCAAATCACTAGTACATGCATCTTGTACAGTTGTACTAGTAAGTAGTAACAGACGAGTAGAAGACCAAAGCAAACCTATAAGCTCGTGGTAGCTGCAAAGTCTGAATCCTTGCCTGTTTTCATGTGCTCTGCACTTGCCTACGCACGCAGGCAGGCAGCCACAGCAGATTATATTACTGCACAAGTTGGTCCATTAATTATGTTGCCATGACATTTCCCATCCCCGTATATAAGTAGAGCGGATTAGGAGCAGCCTTATCGCCATAGCCAGCCAAATGACTAGCTTCTTCTTCCTTGCTTGATTCCTTCTCTGACAACTGCCTGAAAATTAGAACCAGCAGCTAAGCTAAGCTCAGTAGCCTATTTTCTTCCCACAGCACCAGCAGCTCTTCAGATACAAGAGCAAGCTAGAAGAAGAAAATTAGCAAGGATGAAGCACCAACAGTATAATAGCAGATGTGTTCCTCAATCTTCAGCTTCTGATCACCGGTCGGCGATGAAGGAGATCGCCAGGGGCCAGTCTCTGGTGACGCAGCTGCGAGCAATCGTGCTCCCTGCGCTGCAGGCCGACGAACGCTCAGAGCTCGTTGCCCACATGTTCCAGAACATACTGGATTGCTCCAGCAAGGCCATGGCAGAGCTGCAGATGCATCAGTCTCCAAGTCCTCGACGACCTCACGATGATGATGATGTGCTGGTGGATGACAAGAAGAGAGTGAAGAAGATTTCCTCTGTCGACTGCAAGAACGAGGAGGGTGTTACTACTGCTAAACCCCGTCATCAGCAGAAGAGAAGGTACCATGTGAGCTAATAATAAGTTTATTTCAGTAGACTCTCTTCCAAATGCTACTTGAGGTTGCATATATGACTAATCCAGAAATAAAATTTGAAGCAGGAGATTTGATGACTCTGTGTCACTTGAAACACCTGTGCCGCACTACGATGGCCGCCAATGGAGGAAGTATGGGCAGAAGCACATCAACAACACCAAACACTCAAGGTGAATTTATCCTTCTTATTGATTCGAAAAGATGCGCATTTTCTGGTTGTTCTTTCATTTCCTTTTTGAAAAAAGTCCCTTGTATTACCAAACAATCATGCCACATGTTGTTCCAATGATGTTAAGCAAGCTAGGTGGTAGATATTTAGTTTGGGATGATAAAGGAAGGACACTGCCAGTTTTTTTCTTTTTTGGTACTGAACTCTAGGCTGGCTTAGGTTAATCCTAGATTCGCCCATGACTTTACTGTATTAATTAGTATGTGCACAAAGTTAGATAATGATACAAATTTGCAGTAAGCTGTATCTGTCACTAGCTAATTGAGGTACATATGCAGGAGCTACTACAGATGCACCTACAGACAGGAACAAGGCTGCAAAGCAACGAAGACAGTGCAGCAACAAGATGACAGCAGTGGTGCTGATCATACCCTGATGTACACGGTCGTCTACTATGGCCAGCATACTTGTAAGGATAATGGTGTTAATTCAAGCCCTGATGACTCTGAAACAAACACTCGAAGCAGCAGCGACAGCCAATCCAGCATATCGAACACCTGTACAGATCCTTGTGACAATCAGAATCAGACATCCCTACATGACAATAAACCGATCGACGACAAATCTGAAAAGTTGGTCACAAAGGACATGTATGAGCCATTTGACAAGACTGCGTTTGCACCGTTGGATTTGGATAGTTGGGAGTTGGATGCTCTCCTGAGATTTGGAGCTTGATAACTCAGATACCAACGAAAAGATAGCGACGATTAGTTGATAATTTGGTATGTTTTGAGGAGAGGTATGTAATAAGGCATATCTCATCACAAGCTTGTACTTAGTTGTCAAGGGTTGAAAATATCATTTGCGCAATGTACAATACTAAGTATACTGTCAATTTTGTGTCCTTCTGTATCAAAAAGTTATAAATGAAAAGAAAATAAAGAGAGCGTAAGAGAAAGAATAATATATTGTATGTATAACCTTCAAGGCTTCAAGGATAGCATTCGTGCAATTTTAATTTTAATTTGTAGTAACTCTCTAACAAGTAAAAACAGAAAACCAAACCATTTATTGACAAAAAAACAGTTTTCATGACAAACCCTCAATACATTCTGGCACGATTTTGATATCATGACATGGTGACTTACCATGTGGATCCGGATGGAATTAATCAACCTACCTTTCTCAACGATACTGTAAATGTAAAACAAAAAAAACAGAGGGCCTTGACATTTCGCCCAACTAGGAATCATCAGCTCTCAAGCAGAGTGCATGGGATCCTCACCTTCTTACTCATCATTGTGTATTTCTGTTCAGGATTTCTTAGTGCTACCTCATTCTGGAAAAATATTTCAGAAGTATATTGCATATCAATGCAACAGCTAGCTGTCAAGCAAATTAAATATAGTAGACTTGCTATTATGTGATTAAAAAATCGTAGGCGCGCAGTCGGACCCATGGCCGCCACAAGATTGTCGTATATGCTCTTAGTTTTTTCCAGAACAGTTGCCACTTGGTAATTAATATAGCGAGATAGATTAAGGAATGATGTTGACACCAAGTATTAGTATCAAAAAGGACGTACCGTACCCATTTATATATCTACCTTGGTACCACTCCCCAATGATGCAAAAGAATATATATTTTTTTACCAGACAAGTTGGTACATGCCGGTATGTATCTAGGACAGCATATTCAGCATGTTCGGCTGGTCAAGAACTTGTCTGAAACCTGCTGGAGCTGAACGGACGGCACAGTTCCTCATTCCAGCCAACAGTTGCACGTTCAGCCGACTGAATCAGTAAGGAAGTGAATTCAAAACAATGGCCCCACAACAGCATTAAATGCATTTCGATTTGAAATTCAAACAGCACTACCTGAAGGCTGATTGTGCTACATAACAATTAAACAGCCATGTACATAGGCAGATTCAGATACATGGTCAAACAAAAAAATTCCTAACCATTGATCAAGCTGCTGCTGGTCATAATTTCACACAAATCCATGACATACATGAGCACAAGTGACTAGTCCAGTTTATAAGCCACAAAGGAATGCTATGCATTGTCGTTCCAGCGCTGACCGAGCTTTCCCTTGGTCCATCGACGCAGCAAGGAACGAACCACCAGCTTTGCTCTGGAATAGCATGTCTGACGGAAATGAAAAACATAAGTACAAATCAGTACACCGCTTGCATCTAGAGTTCAAGGTGCCAATTCTAAGGGTTTTGAAATGGTTAAAGTGAACTCAAACCAACATATTGCTACTCTGCAATACTTCACAAATAAACAAAACAGTCCAGTCAGTGTAGTGATCCTGCTGGGAAATTACTACACACCATGGTAACAACAAGGTCATGTTGTTACTGCTAGACCGGTATTCTCATGCAAAAAAAACAAGGTGACCAGGTGGTTGATCATCTCAGTTAGTTCACAAATAGCAAAGCAGGCAGGGTGCAGCTGAATCATAGTGCAAGCTTATCGGTGGTCACTTATCTATTAGGCTATTATGAGTAAGTAACCACAAAAAAGAACTGACAATTTCCTACAGCCCACACTTTCAGATTCTTTCCCAAGGGCCAAGAGTACAACACCCTGAAATAAACCCTTCTAAACTGACTTGCCTCAATCATCTCCATCTATCCCTACCATAGGGCCTGTTCGACAGGACTGAAAAATAAACCAAAATATTGTTATGGCTGATTGTTGTGAGAGAAAAATAATGTTATGTCTAGAAACACTGTTCACGTGAAGAGTGGTTTCGTGAGTGGGCTGGCCAGCCAGCCGAACACTCTCATAACTAACAAGACAAGAAACAAACCATTTGAACTCTCTTTAATAATGCAACAACTCTGTGAAGAATATGTGCATGTGACACTCAACCTACAAAATATAGCCTTGTACAGGTACTGACCCATCTTATGTGTCGGCACCTTGTGTATCCACTTGTCATATTACAAAAAACACTAAGGAAGCATAGATATTGGACAAAGATTTTAGTAGTAATACCTCAAACAAATTTCTACTACTGGACCTGTGGCACCTTGTATGCAACTACTTCACCTACATGTGAAACTAGCTTCATTAGAGCCAAACTAGGCAGCCAGGATGACAAATACATGACTTAACAGATAACATTCCACAAACTGAAATTGTTTCACTAACCTTGTCTTCCCAATTAGTCCAAGTCCATATGTTATCCACTCACGGACATGTTCCATGTCATTAGGATCTCCCAACGCCATAGCTGCCACTTGAGTCAAAGGGCCAAGGTCTGTCGGCTGCATGAACCGCCGTAGTTGCTGCTGACCCTCCATCTCATGCACATAGTTGTGCAGTCCACAAAGAGCAATGATTATCTGGGTTTGCTCGACCCTCGGATAGTGGGGTACGCCTTTCAACATCTACCATTTCTCTTTCGCTGCCCCAAATGTTCTTTCTATGACATTATGCAGCTTCGAATGGTGGCGGTTGAACAACTCCTGCATATCTGCAGGCTCCCTGGTCTCGGACTCCTTCACCCAATACCTCTTATTTGGGTACGGCGTCAGATACCCAGGTCGAAGTGTGTAACCGGAGTCAACCAGGTAATACCGGTAGAACAGCATCAGTTTGCATCCAATTAGCTCATGCATGACACAACCAAACAGACTAAGCTCCAACTAACCTGACGGAGGATGTGGGAAAGACGCATCGGCTTCTGCCTTTCTTTTCACCCGCATATCATGAACGAAACCCTCTATCCCCGCCCCGACATACGTGAACCTTATGTCGAAGTCACAGACCGCAACCACATTTTGGGTTGTCTTTCCTTTCCTATTAATGTGGTTATCACGGACTCCTTTATCAACTATGACTTCTATGTGCGTGCCATCCATGGTGCCTATGCAGCCATCAAAAAACGGTGTGTACTCCACCAAAGCAGGCAACACTCCTGAATAACTAGTGTCCTTAGGCCTAATCACGTCATCTGCGAACCTAGTCATGGCTGCCAGAACATGGGAAAATATCTTGCTACATGTCCCCAACCCCCTCCCAAATCTCTCATGCATTTGTCTCTAGCATTGATTTGTACCGCATGCCCATAAGAACATGGCTAAAGCTTCTATTGATTCAAGCTCCCTACTCCCTGTTAGGCCATAGCTATCATTTAGTATGCTATGCAACCTAACCAAACTTTCAAGCCGCATTCGGCAGTTCTCAAAGCAACAGCCATCATCTGACAACTGCTTGTCTACCCACTGTCTTCCAGTAAGCTCAGGCACTTGGATAACATGGTTACCTTGTGGTGGTACATGCAGCATGTGCGCAACTGCTAGACCAGCAGCCATAGATGCGTTCACCATCTCGTTGAAGCTGTTTTCACTTGAATTCTGACTTTCCTCGTCGCTGTTGTCCATGTTCCAATTAGCTGCAAGTTGAGAACACCCAGAGTGAAATAACAGAATGAAATATGTGCACAAATAACATCTAATATTAAATAGGCAGTTTTCAGTCCACATATTTACTTGATATATGTGGACTGAAAGCTAGTAAGCAAGACAAGGTGATACTTGATATAAAATCAGTACCACTGGATGCCACTTTAGGAAATACAATGGGTTATGAGATCTGTCAACTTGGCTAGCTAATATTCATTGATGTAATAAAATTCAAGAACTCCTATTGACGAGTTCCCATAGAAGGTACTATCTTTGCCAAAGATAACGATGAACAGACAATCACGGCATGTACTTGGCTCGAAAATAGAACTTTTTTTGTTTTATTTGAATGAAATTGCACCATAACTGAATTCATTCTAAGTCACTTATGGATCACCTGATACCAAATCATTACATTCACAAGTAGACCCAAAAAATAATCAAAGAAGTACGAGGTGGGAGAAAATGGAGAATCTCTCCTATCAATCCCATAAATTAGTGCGGAGGAATACCTGAGGAAGCCATTAGGACCCAGAAGCTTGGACGATTTGCACTGAATCAACCAGGGGACGGCGGGAAGCTTGCGGCCACTGAGAGTTAATCCCCGTTCCCTCTTCTGATCCTCTCTCAGCTGCAAATCATGCACCAGGAAAAAAAACTGGACCCACGAACCTGCATATGTGAAATTGAACAAAGGCACTTCAAGGTTAGTTCACAGAAACTGAAATACTAAACCGTCATAACCTACTGAACTCTAAGGATACACACCTTCAACCTCGCCAATTAGTGAGTTTCTCTACAAGCAGTCCCTGACATTCCTGCAACACAAGTAAATGGTTATGATTTTTGTAAATGCAGAACAATTAAAGCATATGGCAACAGTGAAATATGTGTTAGCTTCAAGAACCAAAAAATCTTCAGCAACTCAAACAAATACATCCCATAAAACAACTTAAAACGAGTTCGGGAAGAAGAACGCGAAACATGGTTTTTGGCCATAGGCCCCGTTACAATACAGAAACCTCAAGACAAGTAGGACAACAACGAATCTAAAGGATAAATGCCGACACTTAAATGCTCTCAGACAACCGGGCAATGTACTCCCCCACATTGCAATTCTTCTTCTTTTCTGGGCTATTGACAACATGGTCTCTGGTGTCCCTCTTAGAATCGGAATGGTTGCTGGATGGGCCGCCTAAGTCTAGCCTCCGCAGAACAGCAGGAGGCATTGAGTCCCGAATGCCACCAGCCGACACGAAGCAGCCGGTGTTCTGGTTGTGGTCCCCGAACAGTGCCTCCAATTGGTCAACAAACCGCAGTTGCCTACCACGTAGTACCTCAGGTTGACTGTCATCCTGCAAAAAAAGGGATGACATATGTCATACAGTATATCATATCTAATCAAAACTTGTAACAAGATGACATACCGAGTTTATGGGCTACGGAACTTCTTGAGTTTCCCAGTACTCACTATCAGCAGCAATGGCGCCTATATGGGGGTCCCTCCCAAGCCCAGTGGTTGTAAGCCCTTCTTTCCATGTTAGGTAGGCTTTTTTGAGGTAGCCTAGCTTGTTGTTGCACTGTTTCTTATCAAAACGGGGGAAGTAAGTGTAAATGTTGGACCAGCCAACCGTGGTGAGGCCCTGCTAATTGAAGTTACACTTTTCCTTCTCTTGAAGACAAAGGTCCAGCAACATCTTGGTTTCGTCCTCCGTCCAACTTGCATGCTTCGGAGGCATCTGTTGTAACGTGGAAGGGCTATTGTCGTTTGTGGGTGGGCATAGTAACGGTACCGAAAAAAACTAAAGGAAAGAACGAAACAACCCAAACACGAAGCAATCACTTCCGGGAAAACGTCCTTTGCCGAGATCCTATATTTTTGCCGAGAGCAAAAATGCGGGCTCTCGGCAAATAAAAGGTTTGCCGAGAGCGGCTCTCGGCAAACATCGGCTGTCGGCAAGTGACAGGATCGCCGTGGGCCTGCATCTCGGCAAGCAACAACTCTCGGCGAAGTGGGCCGTTTTGCCGAGAGCCGCGCTCGGCAAAAAATGCCCGTCGGCAAAACGGTCCTTTGCCGTAGGCCGCGCTCTCGGCAAAATAAGGCTCTCGGCAAAACATTGCCGCGGGCCCATAGCCGTAACCTGCCCTGACGGTGTCACCGCTTTGCCGAGAGCCCCTCTGTTACTACTCTCGGCAAACCTCTTTGCCGAGAGCTGCTCTCGGCAAAAATTTGCCGAGAGCCCCTCCCAGGCTCTCGGCAAATGTGGTTTCTATATTTCATGTGTATGTGTTTCTCTTCTCCTAACTCTCTCCAATTAAATAATTTTTTCTTTCATATGCTCCAAAATTTTTTCTCTACTGACATACTACAGGTTGTACTCAATATTAAAATTTTGTGTATTTTTGTAATTATTTGCTATATATAATTAATTAATTGCATTTCTATGAGTTTTTTTAATCGATTAAAATTTGAACAACGATTGATTTAAACACGGGAAAAAATTAAGTAGAAAATGATATTCATGCTATTTATGCATTATTGAGGGCAAATAACATCTTGTTGACGTTTTTTTCACCTTTTATTTTACGAATCGAAGACCACGAACATATGTCGCCCAACGATTTAAAAATTCTTAAAAAAGGAAACGAAGTCGGAAAATTGTGATATTTGCAATGAAGTCATGGTATCACACTTGGAGGCTGTGGTAAAAAATTGAAAATGTTTCGCACAAGTGGTTGCGTATGATTCTTATAATCTGAGACATCTCCGAACTAGTCCCGCTCTCGGTGCAGATTTCTTTTTTTTTTTACCTGGCCTGGATCAATTTTTTGCCGAGAGCTGGCTCTCGGCGAAGAGGTTTGCCGAGAGCTACTCTCGGCAAATAATAATTTTTATTTTTTTATATTTTTTTATGTAGTTAGCTAGTTAAAAAATTCGAACCGAATTTGAAAAAAAATAACTTTACCGAGAGCCGGATCTGGGGGCTCTCGGCAAAGGGGGAAGGTTTGCCGAGAGCCTCTCAGATCTGGCTCTCGGCAAAGTGGCTTCACCACTTAAACGTTTCGGCGCAGCCCCGCAAGCCGCGTGAACCGTTTCGGCCGCAGCCCCGCCGCCGCCGCAGCCTGCCACGCCCAGCCGCGCGCGCTGCCGCCGCCGCTCCGCCCGAGCCAGCCCGCCCCATCCTGCTCCGTGCCTCCAGTCATGCCAGGAGTCAAGGTCGCCGCCGCCGCCGCCGCACACCAGGCGCTCGCGTCTTCATCGTACCCTTCGTCAGGTCTTCGTCGGCCACCCAACAGGTATGCCCACCCCTCTCTCTTCCCTTTATGCTTTGTGAATTTGTATTCGGATCGAATCTAATTTCATTTCAGCATGCGGTTCTGCATCCATTGATCTGCTTTGATTTGAATGTCGTATGCTATGTATATAAAATGCAATTAAATTTAAATAACTATCATTATTATTAGAGGTAACTGTGAGGGTAAGATCTTTTGCTGCATGTCGTTTGCTTGACAGTAATGTAGTGTGGTTTTAAGCTCAGACATTTTGTTTATCTCATATGTTTAAACTCAGATGACAGTTTCTCATATGTTTAAGCTCAGGCGAGAGTTACTAGTAGTTTCTTTTTCTTCCGTACTGATGATTCTTGGCTGCTATGGGCTGGTGATTGATATGGAATGATAAAACAGCTACTGAGCTGGCACCTGTGATGAAACATCTAAAGAATTTAATTAAAACTTCTTCCTCGTGCACAGTTGCAATGTATCATGTAGTAGTACTTTGTTTTCTTGTCAAATAAACTAAGTTATCTCCGTGAGCAAAAAGAGGCTAACTGGATTATAATGTTAAAAATAGAAATATCCGAATTTGTATTTCTTAAAAGGAGAATTCCTGCATTTACTAAATTACTGTGCATCCTAAATCCATTTGTCACATTGTTTGCTATAGACAAGCAAAGTGTCTGAAAATTATTTGCTGGTTGAAATGATGAGAAGGCAAAATAGGATTAACAGGGAATGTATTGCTTGTGAATTCAAACATGTACTGTTCCACGAGAAGCGAACTTGATTGAAATGATGCACAAACATATTTGCCAATTCCCTTTGTGCCACCAGATATGGCAGTGGAAATTGTGTAAGCTTTCTGGTCGAAGTCATACAATTTTCTAAGCTTGATAGTGTTTCTGAATGCTGAGAACGAAAAAATGATGGAACTGAATGAGATGGGAAAGATAAATTTCTTATCAGCTTGATAGTAGTAGTTGTAGTAGTTAGAGTAGTAGTAGTTGATAATTAAGCTGCATGTGGTTCCTTGATATATATGTGGTTGTCGGTCATCGTGCCGTGGTTTTCTTTCAGGTTTGGAAACCTCACCGTTCAGGGGAGATGCTACCGAATTTTTGAGTTGACGTTATTTTGCTTCTTTCTTTCTTTTTGCAGGAGCCGAGTCGGAGTACCCCGGTGTCCCTAGGTCTGCCCGCACCGCGTCGCCTCGCCAATGCACCGACCCGCCACGGCCCCGCTAGCCTGACTTCACCGCCACCTAAGGTATAACCACTCTTTCTTTGTCCTGGTCATGTATCTCCACGTAACCCAGTTAGGTGTCTCCCGTTCGAAAGAGATACGGTTAGAAATATGCAGATCTTTGCATATCAATAACCGTATCTGTTTCGAATTGTCCACGTTTTTTGGACAGCCCGAGGATGCGCAGATGGTGTTAGTTTCCATGGTCTGCTCTGATCCGAGACAGAGTTTCGACAGTACCTTCCTGTTGTTCTTTGGATACACAATCTCCCTGTCGGGACATGTATTTGGAGAACAGCGGGGAGGTGCTGCTGAAATTCTATTTCGGATAGGACCAGACCATGGGAACTAACACCATCTACGCATCCTCGGGTGGGATTAGGACCTATCCTTACCTATTAGATGGTAGGAACGACGTGTAGATGCAAGTCCATGGTTATATTTATTACTTGGTGATATATATGTTAGAGGATGGATGCCCGTGAGTGGATGTACTTGGGCCGCCGGAGCGCCCGTGAGATTACCAGAGAATGGGTCGACAAGACCGAGGCTTTCATCAAGCAAGTATTTGACCAGGCTCCCGGAGCGCGTGCCGTTTTTTGTCCCTGCATCAACTGTAAGAACAGAAAGAGGTAGACAAAGGAGGTGATGACTTCACATCTGGCTAGGCATGGAATTACGAAAAACTATACCCAGTGGACCCATCACGGTGAAGCCGATCGTGTGAGAGAGGAGGTGGTGAGACCACGTGTCGAGGATTACAATGCTGATGCTGGGGTAGCAGCTTGGTTAGATGACTTTCACGAAGCACACTTCGCTGACGGACGTAGGTAGCAGGAGGAGGAGCCAGAGGCAAGCGCAAAGGCGTATTACAACATGTTGTCTGCGGCAGGGAAACCCCTTCATGGCCACACATAGATTTCAAAGCTTGATGGCATTTCACGCTTAATGGCCTTAAAGTCCCAGTTCAACCTCAGTCGAGAGAACTTTGATGAAATGTTGACAGTTATTGGGTCCATCCTTCCGGCCGGTCACCTTCTGCCACAGAACATGTACGAATCGCAGAAGGTCCTTCGTGCACTTAAGATGCCGTATGAGCAGATACATGCTTGTCCGAAGGGCTGCGTCCTCTTTAGAAAAGCACACGCGGATGCAAAGTACTGTCCAAAGTGTAAATCCTCTAGGTATCTGGAGGTAGACTCTGGTGATGGTGAGAAGAGGCAGAGTCCGTACCCCGTGAAAATCCTATGGTACCTTCCATTCATATCGAGGATCCAACGGCTATTCATGACAGAGGAGTCCACGAAACAGATGATATGGCACAAAAATGGAAAAAGATACAGTCCTGAGAAGATGGTACATCCAGCCGATGGTGAAGCATGGCATCACTTTGATAACATTCATCGTAACAAAAGTGGGGAGGCACGTAATGTGCGTGTTGCACTGGCAACAGATGGGTTCAATCCTTATGGAATGATGGCTATCCCATACACTTGTTGGCCCATGTTTGTTATCCCTCTCAATCTCCCCCCAGGCGTCTCCTTCCAACGACAGAATGTGTTCTTGTCGTTGATAATTCCAGAACACCCTGGGAATAACATGGGTGTGTTCATGGAGCCTTTGTTTGATGAACTGGTCCATGCTTGGGACCATGGTGTATGGACATACGATCGAGCTACAAAGACAAACTTCAACATGCATGTTTGGTATCAATACTCCATGCATGACTTCCTAGCATATGGGATATTCAGCGCTTGGTGTGTTCACGGGAAGTTTCCATGCCCCTTGTGCAAGGCAGCTCTACAGTTCAATTGGCTGCAGAAGGGCGGCAAATATTCTGTGTTCGACAAACATCGACAATTCCTCCCTGCTGAACATCCATTCAGACGAGACATCAAGAACTTTACTAAAGGTGTCATGGTTACAGACCTCGCACCACAGATGATGACCGGTGCCGAGGTTCATGATCAGATAGATGCTCTCCGGATCAATGAAAAAGATGGTAGGTTCGTGGGATATGGTGAGGAGCATATGTGGACCCATAAGTCGCCCTTGATGATGCTCCCCTATTATAACGACCTTCTTCTTCCACACAACATTGATGTAATGCACACCGAGAAGAATGTTGCTGAGGCGCTTTGGGCAACGATCATGGACATTAAGGATAAGACGAAGGACAATGTAAAGGCGAGACTGGACCTGGCAACGATATGTGATAGACCAAAGCAACACATGCAACCTCCTAGAAGTGGCAAGAAATGGACAAGGCCTAAGGCCGATTACAGATTGAAACCGGAACAAAAGAGAGAAGTATTAGAATGGTTCAAAACATTAATGTTCCCTGATGGGTATGCAGCGAATCTGAGGAGGGGAGTGAACTTATCTACCTTGCGAATCAACGGCTTGAAGAGTCATGACTATCACATATGGATTGAGTGTCTTCTTCTGGCGATGCTCCGAGGCTATGTCCCTGAGCATGTGTGGAAGACGCTAGCTGAGTTGAGCTATTTCTTCCGCCAGCTTTGTGCCAAGGAGTTATCTCGTAGCATGGTTGCAGAATTGGAAAAAATAGCACCTGTGTTGCTCTGTAAGTTGGAGATGATCTTTCCACCCGGCTTCTTCAACCCGATGCAGCATTTGATTCTGCACCTCCCATATGAGGCATGAATGGGGGGCCCGTGCAGGCCCGTTGGTGCTATCCAATCGAGAGATGTCTAAAGGTTCTTCGGAAGAAATGCAGAAACAAATGCAAAATCGAGGCTTCCATGGCGGAGGCATTCGTTCTAGAGGAGGTTACTAACTTCACACAAGCATACTATGGTGACAAGCTTCCTAGCGTGCATAATCGACCCCCTCGTTACAATGCTGGTGAAAATGAATCAAAACTCAGCCTTTTCCAAGGGCAACTTGGAAGTGCGAGTGATGCGACCTCATTGTTGTTGAAAAACGAAGAGTGGCTCACAATCATTATATATGTGTTCACCAATCTTACCGAAATGGAGCCGTACATGCAATAAGTGGCTTCTTGCACGAACTTGTTAATTAAATATGCCGTCAACATTCTGCATCCAACCTCCTTGTTTCTCGTTGTTACAGGGAGTTTATTAATGAGAACTAGCATCTATCAAGGGAACCTACCCCGCAAGAACGTGACACCATTCTTCATCAGGATGCGGGAAATGGAATCTCTGATTTTATTTCTTGGTTCAAACAAAAGGTAATATGCAATTTAGCTCGTTCGCCGATTGATATTCCCAGTTGCTTGTACATTCCAATTTAACGATCTATCCTCCTTGACCTTGCAGAGCCAAACCGATTTGACTATGAATCCAGAGTTGAGACAGGTTGCCAATGGCTTTGAACATAGGGTCAAGTCATTTTCTAGTTATGATGTGAATGGATACCGATTTCACACAACAAGACACGAGCAGAGCCAGCCCAATCGAAGAACCACGAATTCTGGAGTTTTTACTGGCGGCCTTGATGGGGCCGAGTATTATGGAAGAATTGAAGAAATATATGAACTTAGGTTTCGTGGTCGCAAACCTCTTAACCCGGTTGTATTCAAATGCCATTGGTTTGATCCTCAAGAAACGAGACGAAGTCCTTCCCTTGGGCTAGTAGAAATTCAACAGGATTTCGTCTATGGCGGAAAGGATGTCTATATTGTGGCTCAATAGGCCACACAAGTTTATTATCTCCCCTACTCGTGCCAAAGGGACCCTTGTCTTCAGGGTTGGGATATTGTGCACAAGGTATCGCCACACGGTAAAGCACCTTCCCCAAACGCCGAAGACTACAACTTCGACCCAAACACATATGATGGAGAGTTCTATCAAGAAGAGGGTCTACAAGGGACTTTTGAGATTGACTTAACCGGAGCTATGGAAATGGAAGTAGACAATGAAATGGATGTTGATGTGGACGAGGGGGATGAGGTGGAAAATGCGAAGGACTTGGCGTTACTTGAAGGATTACATATTGGCAATGGCAATGATGACATAGTTGCTCCTTTGGAAAGTGTTGAACATTTTGACATGGCTGATAGTGATGATGAGAGCTATGATCCAGCTAATCCCGATGGGGATGATTATTTCTAATACATGTAATATTATGTTATTTTTTAATTATGCTTTATTTATTTTGCATCTCTTTATAATAATGTCTTGTTTATGATCCATCTAATCCGATCTTATTGTTTATGTCTTGTAGGTGATTGTGCAAAGATGGCGGGCCGCAGAGCTTTGCGGGCGGTCAGGTCGCTTTATGACACGGGGGGCAATACACCAGGGCCCTCAGGTGAAGCTAGGGGGTCGGCACTACCTCAGGGGAGGAGGAGGAGGGCGGCCGGGAGGAGGCCTAGGGCGCCACCGCCTCAGCCTACAGCAGCAGCACCACCAGAGCCCGAGGAGGAGCGGGAGGAAGAGCAGGTGGACGAGCAGGCTCAGCAGGGAGAGGACGAGCTGCAGGCCGAGCAGGAGGCCGACCAGCTGGACGAGCAGGAGGAGCGGGAGGACGAGCAGGAGGCCGAGGTAGGAGGTTCCAGTTCCACCGGAACCTCGAGTGTCTACCAACGAGGTCCGGCGAGCCTACCTGAGCGGCCGATACCTGAGGCTCTACGCTCGGTCATTCGACCCGTTGGGCAAAAGTATGTAACTTTTACATTTTTTCGCTCCTACATATGATAGAATCACAATGGAAACTAACAGTTTTTCTTAATCACTTACGCAGGTCTTGGAAGGTTGTGGACCCAGGTGCTCACAAAAGGTTGCCCAATGGCATCCTAGGTCTTCTCTACAGGGAACACTTCCCAGGCTTGGTTCGCTACGCCGAAGCTCTGGAGCCAGCCTACACGTACGAGCACTACGTCGCCGCCCCTGATGCGGAGGATGAGACGGGCCGCACATACGAAAGCGTGGCGGAGCGGGTTATGTGCGAGTTTTGGGTAAGTCTTCCTCCCACTACTTTGCTCAATACATTGCATTCGCTAGAGTTTCTTGAACCAGTGTATTGATACATCTTTTCTATATGCAGGACTTCTTCAAATGCGCCGAGGGCTACGAGGCGAGGGCGGCCAAGGCGTTGGCCAAATCTTTTAGAGGTCGCATCTCAGACATGCATTACGAGGCGCGGCTCCAGGCCATCATCGATTACTGTGCCGTCTACGAGCTTCGGAAGGTAAAGAAAGAAGATGCAAGATTAATGCATCTGACCAAAGAGCAGTACCTGAAGGTAAATATACAACATCAATATTGATTTCTTCTGAGATTGGGTAGGCTTGAATTGTTCTTATATCTGTCAATGTATTTGATGTCGTACAGGTGCCTCCTGGCTGGTGCGCTAATAAAACGCGGGCCTGGCAGATGATGGTCGATAGGTGGGTGAGTGGCAATTGGGCGGATAACCACACCGTCCTCTGGGAACGATGTTTGCTGATGCCAGGTGTATCACACCACCAGGGCAACCTTAACATCCATGAATTCGGGGCTAGATGGGTACGTGACTTGGTGTAGCTTCATTTATTCTTTCAAACGTTTATTCCTGCATGATTTATAATCGTCTTGTTGTTTTTCTCGCAGTCGGCTGCACATCAAAACCAGCCATGCGGAGAGCTCAAGTCATGGGTTCTGGCCCACAAGGGCAAGGCGACAGACAACATCAATTGGAACCCGGACGACCCAGCCGAGTCGTTCACCAATGAGAGCATCCCCGAGCGCATCAGTCAGTACACCGAGGCGGCAAGGGGAGTCCATGGGGCAAACTAGGATCCGCACACCGCGGACATTGACGGCGACATCATCATGAGGGTGGGAGGAGGCAAGAAGCATGGGCGGTACCTCATCGGCAACAGCACACTCGACCCGCACACCACTCCAACTCTCTCACAGGTCCGGACAAGCAGCACGAGCGGTAGCGTGCCCATACGCCCAAGGCAGGACACTTCGACGCATCGTGTGGCAGCACTACAGGTTATTTCTATTTTATTCGTCGATCATTGGTTTTACATTCCTCGAAATTGCTTGTAACAATGCGGTGAAAAATTATAGGCCTAGGTGCATGCGCTCGAGGAGCATAAGGCTAGGGTGGAGGAAGAGCGATAGAGGGAGCGGGAGGCCGAGCGACAGAGGTGGGAGGCCGAGCGGGCGAGGTTTGACACCTTGGCTCAGTACGTGCCAAGTCTTGGCATCACGATGGGTCGTCCAGCGCCACTAGAGTTGTTCGCTCCTCCACCGCCTTACCCATACCCACCTTACTCATACGTGAGTTCAACTTCTCTAACAAAAGCTCTTTACTGTGCATGTTAGCCATTGTGTCATTGATATGTGATGGGAGGCCTTCGTGCCGTTGATATATATGTGTGCCGGCCATCGTGCTGTTGATATGTGGTGGGCGGCCATCATGCCGTTGGTTTTCTTGCAGGTTTTGGAAACCCCACCGTACAGGGGAGGTGCTGCCGAAATTTTGATGTGTCTAGGCTTAGATTACAATTTTATACGTAGTTCTGCAAATTTTGACTTGTCTACGTTTAGATTACAATTGCATGCCTTAGTATTACTATAATTACTAATTTTTCTTCTCCTTTGTGCAGAATCAATCGGCGGGTTCGAATGATGTGCCTGAGCAGCCGCCATCGGGAGGGTCGTGGCACCAACCGTATCCACAACTTCCGCCGCATCAGCAGTCGTCGGGAGGGTCAGGGTACCAGCCGTATCCACACCTTCCGCCACAGCAGCGGCCGTCGTCGGGAGGGTGGGAGCCTTGGGGGTGAGCCTGTTGTTCTTCATCATGTATTAGCACTTTGTGACATGAACTTGTGTGAGATGAACTTAGCACTTTGAGATGGACATGTGTTGTTGGATTTGAGATGTTTAGATGGATTATAATGTGAGACATGTGATGTGGATGACATATTTGTGATATATGTGATGTGGATGATGTGTTATATTTGTGATATATGTGATGTGGATGACATATTTGTGATATATGTGATGTGGATGATGTGTTATATTTGTGAAATATGTGCTGTTGAAGCTGGAAATATAAACAAAAATAAAAAAATGCTCTCTGGACTCTTTGCCGAGAGCCTAGCTCTCGGCAAAGAAGCCTCCCTGCCGAGAGCCTGGCTCTCAGCAAATATGCCTCTTTGCCGAGAGCCTGGTGGTCGGCTCTCGGCAAACCTTTTTTTTTTTTTTTTTTGAAAACCACCTCGGCCGCAGATCTTTTTTTTTTAACAATTCTTTGCCGATGGTCGCTCTCGGCAAAGAAGTTCTTTGCCGACGGTCGCTCTCGGCAAAGACGCTGTCACACCATTAGCGGTTGGTAGGTCGTTACTGGGGCGCGCCAGTTTGCCAAGAGCTATAGTTTACCGAGAGCCTTGACATTACTCTCGGTAAATATTTTGCCGAGAGGTGCTCTCGGCAAAGAATACTTTGCCGGTAGATGTTTTGCCGACGGCTCTTTGCCGAGAGCTGCTCTCGGCAAATAGTTTGCCGAGCGTCAACTCGTCTTTGCCGAGAGCTTCGGGCTCTCGGCAAAGGCCGGGAGTCCGGTAGTGAATGGACAGAATTGTGGACTTGCCTTGATTTCTCGCTTCACGCGCTTGGAACACAAGTTGTACCGGAGGGATTCCAGCAGGGAGCGGGAAGCTGTTGACGACGATGCTAGTATATAAACTTGGAAAGTGCACACCTACATGGTGAACATGTTAATCTGTCAGAAAGATGGAAGCTGTATGATGAGGGTCATTGCAAATTTAAAGAATCCACAAGATGTCCATCTTTATGCAGAAAACGTCACATCATACTTTTCACAACTTTAGGATTCATACCATGCATCATGCATCGAGCAGATGCCAGCCATCTACTACTATTCCTGAGTTGCAGAAATAACACAGTCAACACTTTCAGCTGTACCTTCTTGAATGACAAAATGGTGGAAAATAGGAGTATTCAGTATAAACTGCCGGGGAAACTGAGACTTCGATGAAGATGCAGAAATGTGCACACACAAAACAGGTGTGTCACTATAAATTCCATGTCTAGTCTAAACCATCTTGCAAGAATGAACCACAGCTGCTATGCAGTTCGAGAGTTGATTCATTTTTTTCTGTAGTTCCAGAGAGCCAAATACCAAGACAAGTCTTTACATCAGTTTTTAGGTTCAGGTTCAGCACCCAACCAGGGAACGAAATACCAATCACATAGCACTGATTTCCATTAGACAAACAACTAACCGGACACACCTAGAAGGTTCAGGAGTTCATTCACAGGAAGTCAGAAACAACTAACAGGTCGCAACGCGTATGGTGTGGTTATTCGCGTGAACTGGATGCCCGCATGTGGACCTCCGGGCGCTAGTTTTTTCTTTTTTTTGGGTATAATAACTTCTATGGTACAGCTAGCACTATCCTTACAGCTGCTTGGAAAGATGGGCTTTCAAACATGTGTTTGTACACATTAGCGAGATAGATCAATGCTAGGAAAGATGGGCTTTCAAACATGTGTAAAGAAAAATAGTAAAAACTTATGGCGTTTATACTAACCCTCAATGTTGCGGATGTGCAAGTACTATGTGACCTTAACAATCTGGCTATACATTGGCAACCACACTTGTGAGCAGGAACTTGAACCCTAACGAAGCGGATCTACTAGTTTGAGGCAAAATGGGATAGGAAACGACGGATTTAATGTGTATGCACCGACTACAAGTCAGATCTAGAAAGGACACCAAACATGTGAATCGGCAAAACGTTGAAGCAAGCCGGGTACTTACCGGAGTCGTCGGAGGTGAGGCCGTATCCGACGAAGGGGGTGGATCTGTCCAGAAACACGGCGAGGACGACGCGGAGGATCTGGTAGGGCAAGCCCGCACCGAATACGGCGACACGGGCTAGGTGGATGGCGCCTTCCGTCTCCGGCACGGGGGGAGGGGGGAAGGGAGAAGGACAGCGGATGGCCGTGCGGCGAAGCGGGAGTGGCTGGGCGGGCGACAACTCGACGCGGCGGCGGTGGGAGCGTGGGAGCGGCGCAGCCCTAACTCGGCGGCGGGAGCGTGGGAGCGAATGCGAGAGGGGGGGCGTGACGAGGGCACGAGCTGGTTTTTCTGGGTCAGCCGAACAGCTGGCCTGGGCAGCTGAACGCCTGGGCCGGACGGCCCATTCAGCTTTCAGCCGAACCAGCCACCAATTTAGACCAGCGAACACAGCCATATCTGTCAAGTTAGATCAGATTTGATCTGTAAATATGAAAACAACCTGACTTCAGTGTTGATAATGAATAGAGGTGAGAGGCCACATGCTTACCACTGTATAAGTATGTTCCATTTGGAGCCTGATGGGATCCAAGCAAGGCGATGGAATGTAGCATTATATTACATATGACAACTTTTTATATGGCACTTAATTACATCAACTTGAATTGTGGATGCACTCATTAGATTAATTTGGAGACTGGTAACAATTCATATATGGATGAATGAGTGGCAGTTAAAGAGGTGGCAAAAGATCGCAAAGAGGGGTTCAACTCTGGCAATATTAGTGGCATGGGAGATCAGGAAGCACAGGAACTACTGCGTTTTTAATGGCTCTAATCCAAACATCACAGTGGTGTTGCGGGCTGTGTCACTTATGAGTGCATTCTGTGGTGCTTGGCACGAGCAAAGGGCCTCCAGGAGTTTCTTGCGAGGTTGTTTGGGAGGGTTTCAAGACCCTAGTTTGGTTGTTTTGATCGCTTTGTTTTCGTTTTATAAGTTTACTGTGATCAAGTCTTTTAGAGAGTTGTGGGTGTGCCTTGGCGTTGTGAGTGTTGTTGGGGATTTCTTTCCTTGTTCTTAAAACCTTTCTTCTATGAAATGGTATATATGTAGCTCTCCTGCATGTTTGAGAAACAAAAATATAATAGTTATGTGAATCAAATCTTGGGAGTAGTGTGGATGGCAGAGACAAATAATAAGAGGATGAGGATGAGAAATCATGGTGAAAAAGTAACTGTATACTGGAGGACTATATTTTTCTCAAACACGTAGGAGAGCTGCACATCTTCTTTATATTAAAGAGAGAAAGGCCTTATAATTAGGGCAACCTTCTCACCTCTACTAGTATGACAAATATTTGTGTGAATATAGAGGGAGGAAGTTGTCGCACTTGTTGGAATCTACTACTAGTCCAAAGTCATTGGGTTCTCACAATGCAATATCGTCCTTGTATGTGATTGTCGCGTTCTAAAATTGGAACATCAGCATGACCTTAATATGGAAAAACATATGTTAGTTCAGAGTCATGCATTGCAACAGCAAGCGATTACAAGTAATCAACTATTACTATATAATGGCAAGTAGGTGTTGATCATTGAGTATTACTAATAAACTGGGTCAGTTGACCCCAGCCGCCACAAATTTGTCGTATATGCTCTGGACCATCACGTGCGCACCCAGATCAGCTGGATAAAATTGATGTTGCAACTTGCAACCTTTAATGAACAAAAGGAGTATGTGTGTGTGTGTGTGTGTGTGTGTGTATATATATATATATATATATATATATATATATATATATATATATATATATATATATATATATATATATATGGAGTGGTAGCATAGTTTAGTGCACAAGTTGGCCTCTCCACAGGGAGTAGAATATATACAGTAGTTACTTGCATCAGATTTGATAACACTATATATACACAATAACCAGTAGTAAGAATTAATACAATGACTTCGGTAGCTAGCTATATGTATGTCTATCAAGCAAATGGGCAGTAGTTAATTGACTAATAAGGTATATGCTTTGTTATGTGTTCTATCAGGTTCTAACATGTTGAGAACAAGGAGCATTTCATTTGTAATTACATTACACACCCAATGCAAGGCTAAGAGGCTGATGAGTCATTGAGACGTACCATTGAAGGGAAGGGCGTGATGGGCATCATCCTTGTCCAAAATACAATTAGGCTAACCAACAAATAAATAACCATGCACGCTACAGCACATATTGTAGTGTTTTCTTTGAGCAAAAGGTAGTACAGCGATATTATTACTAGTCTATATATAAAGTTGTGCAAAATTTACAAGCTGTTGACAACCAAAACTGGCCGAGACACTTGGAATAATATCCAGGCCCATGGTTGAACTTTAGTTGTCTCACTAAGAGGTAGCTGAAACCTCAACTCTGGTCTAAAGGTGAAACTTCCAGCCAGTCGTAACTTGGAAGTTCCAATCATCTAGTGGTAAGAATATCGAGGTGAAAAGCATATGTAAATTTAGAAGATGTCGGATTATATATAGTTCAGGGTGGGCACTTTTAAACCATAAACCAAAAACCGACCCGGCCCGAACCGAACCAAAATATTGGTTTTTTTGTTTTCGGATTCAGTTTCGGTTTTAACACCTGAAGAGTTCGGGTGTCGGTTTCGGCTTCGGTTTGGACGTCCAACAAAACCGAGTAGCCGAACAAACCGAAGCAGAGAGCACACGACACCAGTTCTGAGCGTTCCGGGAAATTTACATTTTTACCATTATAACGATCGCCACTCGTCCAAAAATCGTCCTTAGGATGGCACTTATAAATTTAACAGATGAGAGAAGTTTTAACATCCGTTTTACCACTTTTGCACATGTGGCACGCCACGTCTGCCTGACACATTGGTGTCCAGTCAGCATGGGCATGCGAAATGTCTTTTCTGTCCCTGACCTGCTCCTATCACTCCGTCTCTCTGATAGCCGGG
This sequence comes from Miscanthus floridulus, assembly GCF_019320115.1. NCBI lineage: Eukaryota > Viridiplantae > Streptophyta > Magnoliopsida > Poales > Poaceae > Miscanthus > Miscanthus floridulus. Next base: position 7,194,956 of record NC_089589.1, read on the forward strand.
TCCTGTAGCTCCCTCTCACTGCCTGGTGTGCCCCACTCATCAGCTTCGTCTTCACCTCCAGCACCTGGATGGGAGCACAGGAAGCTCCACCTGCCGGCAAGAGTTGGCGCGGCCCTGCCGCGGGCGAGCTCGGCACAGGTGGACCTAGTCGCGGGCGAGCTTGGCTCCGAAGGCGGCGCAGGTGGCCCCGGCCTCAGGCGAGCTTTAGGTCCATGGGCGGCGGAGCTAGGCGACGATGCGAGCGCAGGAGGGGTCAGGGCTGCGCGTGGGTGGCAGCCGGCTTGAGAGGTGACACACACGGTCTGCGGGCTCCCGTCGCTAGGTAGGAAGCAGGCGCACGGCGAGCTCCATAGCGCTTGGTGGCCGCGTGCAAGCTAGGTGGGGCTAGGTGGCTATGGCTAGCGCAACGAGCTCTGTAGGCAGTGGCCGCGTGCGAGTACGGCGGCACTGGATAGCCGGCCATGGCAAGCTCCCGTCGACGGGAAAAGGAACGCACCCGCCTCTCCCAGACGGGCATCGCCACGACGAAGGAGCATGGAGCACCGCTGGTTCGTGGTGGTGGCGTCACGGAAGCACTGCAGGGACGATGACCACGAGGAATTTTTTTAATTTTAACACTTTTTGAAAACTAATTTTAAATCTAACACTGTGTTTTTTTTTTAACTAACACTTTTGGTAGCGCCTATTGCCCTGGCGCGGCCAAATGCCTATGTCGCGCCATGCATGGTGGCACGGCAGAGGGCTGACGTGGTGACGACCGGAATCGCGATCGTTGACATGGCAGGGCTCTGCCACGCCACCGATCTTAGCGCGGCAGGGCCAAATAAATATTGCGAGCGAGCCCGCCCGCCTGCCCGCGCGCCGGCGCGTCAAGGCCGCCCGCTCCTAAGGTACCTCCCTCTCAATTTCATGTTATTTTGATTATTATTGATTTAGGATAATTAGTGATTTAGTATAGTTAGTAATTTAGGATAGTTAGGGTTTTATGATTGTTATTGATTTATGATAGTTAGTGATTTAGGATAGTTAGGTTAGTGAATTTGTTTGTGATTTACGTAGGTAGTTTTTATATTTGAGGTTGTGTGTTCTAGTATAGTTAGGATTTTGGGTTTAGGGATTGATTAGGTATTTATTATTTAGTTTATAGTTAGTTATTTGGTTAGGGATTTTGGGTATAGATACTAGTTTACAAATGTCGGTACTTACTAGTGCGTGATACGTCGATTTTGATGACTTCATGAAGTTTTGTCAAATGCTTATATTCCTAGTAAAGTTGTTTATGTTACTAATGTGTGGTATGTCTTTCAATGTTACTTTGAATATATACATGTGCTTTCATATTGTGTTCGTATTGCATAACAAGTAGTTCAAATTTTATAATGCTACATAATGTTAATTTGAATTTTGTTAATTTAAATACTCTAACGCTTTGTTTATCAATTTGTAACAGGATGGCCCCTCCCACGCAGCACCCGTTGTACCCTATTCTTGAGGTGGAGTACGACGACCAGCACCGAGCACACATCTTGAGTGACAACGACGCAGAGGTGGCCTTGCCTACTTTGAGGCCCCGCACGCACACCAGGGCGCACCAGTGGGACGAGCGTTACGCGTCGTACATATGGCGTGCCAGCTTCCTTGAGCTTGTTCGTGTTGTCAACCATGGTCTTCCGCGCCCTTGACCTAGAACTACTTACTGCAGCTGTAGACAGGTGCGAGAGCATTCTTTGTATGTAAACTTTCTTGTAACAAATTTGAGGCAACTAACAGTCATTCTATTCTTATAACAGGTGGAGGCCTGAGACCCACACGTTCCACCTACCTTGTGGCGAGATGACCTTGACCATGCAGGACGTGAAGACTATTTTTGGCCTTCGGTTGGGGGGACTTCTAAGAAAAATAAGTGAGAAATTCAACCGGACGATAGTTGACAACGATCACTGGAGGGAGCTGGTGGCTCAGTTTACTGGCTTTCTTCCACCGGACGACAAGGCTTCCAAGAAAAATAAGTGAGAAATTCAAGCCTATTTAATACTTGCATTGCTTTCCTATAGCCATCGGGTCTCATTTTCTTTGGTCAATTTCAGAAAAAATTCTGGTGTTTCGTCGTCTTGGATCACAGAGCGCTTTGATTACTTAGACCCACAGGCTGAGGAGGCTCTGATCGACAGGTTCGCTCGAGTGTGGCTCTGGCACTTTCTTGGTGCTTTCCTCTTCTCAGACGCCTCGGGCAACACCATCAGTTGGATCTTCCTTAACATACTACGCCAGCCGTGAGAGAACATAGTGGCGTACAACTGGGGTAGCACAGTCCTGGTATGGACGTATTGATAGCTATGCGTTGCCTGCCGTTGCACCTCAGGGTATGCGAACCTTGGGGGTTGCTCGAACCTAATCCAGGTTTGGTGTTGTGAACGTTGGCCCGTTGAGAGGCCCCTTAGTACTGGTTTATCGGTAAGTACTTCGGTTCATTATATTCTTCTATATGGTTACATATGATGAGTTTATTAATGGCTAATTCGTTATTGTGTTCAATGCAGCAATGGAATGGGCAGGATACACTCCCTATAGCTCTATTTATCTGGACGGAATCAGAGTTAGTTAGAGGGAATGCGAGGCGCAAGTACTGGGAGTACACAGATGGTCTCGATGTCCTGACACAGCACTAGGTTACGCTCTCTTTAATATCATACCTGTGTCTTGTTCGATGTACACTATATCACAGCCTAACTCAATTACGAAATATTCAGGTGCATTGGTGCCCTTGGGATGCTCCAGAGCTCCAGTACTATCTTAGTCCTGTCACTAGGGCCGAGTCAGAGGAGTATCGCTGCAATGTCTCTCTTATTTTCTTCCACATGGTCGAGATTCACTTTCCCATCAGGGTCTGCAGATAGTTTGGAAGGATGACAGGCTACCCACCACCGCTTTACTCTACCAACCAAGGATTGTACGGGTGCGTTATCGATTAATAACAAAGCTACAATTCAGAGGTGTATGTGCTACAACTAACATCGTTTTGTTGCAGGTATGACCGTAGGAAGAGGTACAAGACCAAGGATTGGTGCGTGACACACAACGCGCACATCCACTTGTGGGAGACCAGGGAATGGCAGCCGGTCCATGCAAGTCCTCCACACGACCAGTACACCTTCGACGAGTACCTGCGGTGGCTTCATAGGTCTACGAGGACACATATCAAGCACTCGTACACTGAGGAGGTGATTGACGAGGACTCGGAGGAAGATGTCATCGAAGATGTGTACGACGTCACCACTAGGAAGGACACACAGCTACAAAGAGCCCCGCTTCAAAGATACGTGGTAAGATACTTAAATGGTATAATTTGTTATCCTTTTGGTATTAAGTATGTATACTAAAACTATCCAACCGTGTTTCTGTATCTAGGCAACACAATTGTCAAGGATGTTCAACGAAGCAGTGTTCCGGCTTCACAAGTCTAGAGGGCAGGGGCCAGGCGTTCTCGCGGCTTTTGTGGAGGTAAACATAAACTAGGCCGTTCCGAAAATGTTTCTTTAGTGTATATGTGTTTGGGAAATGCACTAACTTTAACGTCTATTTATGCAGAAGGTGAAGAAGAGTTGCAGGAAGCTAGCTCAGAAGCTGAGTTGCACGGACACTCCTTATGAGGAACCGCCACTCCCGGCGCGGTCGGGTGGCACGTCTTCAGCCTCTTTGAGGACATCAGTCAGCTCTTCTCAGGCGATGACAGGTGCCACTTCCGTAGTGCGTATACCACAACATCATAGCACTGGGAAGGACCCTGCAACTAAGGACGATGAGGACGACGATGACGACGACGATGACCCAACGGGCTTCCGCAGACAGCACGACTAGTGGGACGATTGGCCGCAGGACGAGATTGGCATGCCTCCGCTAGGTGGTGTCCCGCTTGGTACCCAAGGAGCCTCACAGGTACTAACAAAGGTAGTTTCTTTAAATACGTAGCCTACATGAACTAACGATCATAAAGAATTCTAAGTAATCATGCATATCATATACTTGCAGGGTACAAGCCGTACGCACCGGCAACGCGACCACACCGACGTTGGCTACACTCCCAATGTGCTGCCAACAAATCTGAAGAGACAGAGGCGTCCGAGGGATCCTTACACTCCTAGGTCGTAGTTTGTTAGGTCGAACTATTATTGGCGTCTGAAACTTGCAAGCTTAGTTGGTTATGTTATGTCAAACTTATGTCAAACCAATGAAAATGTTATGTTGCAGCTTGTCAACTTGCGCACGGACTTCATTTATTTGCTTCATATTCGTTTCAATGCGTCGCGGCATCACTGCATGCGAGATTAAGTAGCAACTAGTTCAGAAACTAGCAGTCCCAGAGTATCTCGATGCCGGTGGCCGGTGTCTTGCGCGAGGGGTCGAGGAAGCCGGGGTCCATGGTCACGTCACCGCCGATCCTACAATATGGGGCCAAAAAGCCAAATAAATAAGTTCCCTTAAAAAAATAATCGTTTTAATCTGATCAAATTTTTCGTAATCGATAAGTTAACATGGTGGTTAACCGTATTATGAAAGATGGAAAAAATCATTGGCTTATCAAATTCTCTATTCGACCGTGAAAAAAATTCAACAAAAGACAGAAATAAATCCACTATTGATTTTACATCAAATAATACTTAGAATAACTCCCACTATCAACACGACGCATTCCGATTAAACCGTCCAGGTACCGTCGGGTGGGCGGCGGGCGCGGCGGCCAGGCGGGCTTGCTGCTCGGGCAGGCGGGACTGGCCGCGAGATTTTATTCGGCTCTGCCGCGCCACGGATTAGGGTGTAGCACTGTCGTGCCATGGTTGGTGGCGCGGCAGGCCCTGCCACGTCAACGGTCAGTGAATCTAGTCACCGTCACGTCAGCCCTCTTCCACGCCACCATGCATGGAGCGGCACAGGCATTTGGTCGCGCCAGGGCAATAGGTGCGGCCAAAAGTGTTAGTTTTAAAAAAACAAGCAGTGTTAGATTTAAAATTAGTTTTCAAAAAGTGTTAAAATTAAAAAAAAATCACCACGAGCAGTACCAGCAGGGCACGGAGGTGGACGAGCTCACCCGTTGCTAGGGCGCCCACGCTGCCAGGGCCATGCTCACCCATGCCGCTAGGGCCGAGCACGCCCGCGGACAGGGCCTGCCGCGCCGTCGGGGCCAAGCTCGCTCGCCGCCAGGGCCTGCTGTGCCACCGGGGCCAACCTCACCCGTGGCCAGCGCCACTAGCACCGTTGCCGGCCGAGCTCGCCTGCTCCCGGGCTGAGCTCGCCGTCAAGATCGAGCTCAAGCTACTCGTTGTCTACACCCTCGACGACCCCAGTCTCAGCCGCGTCATGCGTGAGGCTGGCTTCTCTAGCACCGGTGAAGGCCATGGAGCATGGGTCGTGTGCAGCACCGTGACCAACTGAGGAGATTAGGGAGATGTGTGCGTATGCAGGAGGTGGGAGACAAAGCTGATGAGTGGGGCCCACCTAACAGTGATAGGAGCTATGGGACCCGGCTGTCGGAGAAGGAGAGAGAGGAGCAAGGCTGGGGCAGCAAGGACATTTCGCATGCCCATGCTGACTGGGCACCAACATGTCACGCAGACGTAGCATGCCACATATACAAAAGTGGTAAAATAGATGTTAAAACTTCTCTCATCTAATAAATTTATAAGTGTCATATGGTAAAAATGTAAATTTCTCGAGCGTTCACAACAGACCAGCACTAGGAGCCAATACCCCTGAAGGCCCAATAGCTCCACTCGGCCACTCCCCAGCCAAGCACTCCGCTATCTAGTCTCCACTCACCCCAAGCCCAAGTGGCAAGTGCCCAACCCTATCTCCTTCCTCCGTTCCTCGGCGGCAGCAGGCGCACGGCGCCGCTCGCACGCAACTCTTTAGTGGTGAGGGCTACGGGGGGCAGGGCGTGGGACGGTGCGGGTCTGCGTCAGTGCCCCAGCGACGGCCGTTGCGGTGTGCAATATGGGGCGGCGAGGCTCCTTAGCGGTGGCCTACGCGGAGCGCGGTGGCAAGATGCCTCAGCCACGAGGGCGCGGCGGCCGACGAGGCTCGTGATGCAGGGTGCGGGAGGGTTAGGGGCAGCATAGGGTGCGACTCATGTAGTTCTGTGTCCTGTCAAATTTGTTTAGTGGAACAAAAAACCAAACACCAAAACACCAAAACCGAATTCATCGGTTCTTGATTCTACCAGCAAACGATCGGCTTCTGGTTGCTAGGAACCCAAGTTTATGGGAATAGAAGAAACCGGATTGCCCAACCTGATATATGGTTTTACAAATATAACATTCCAAGCCGATTGGAATCCCAACGCGACTTGGCACATGGGTTTCCATAGGCTTGACTTATCAACCTAGTCTGTCTCTGTCTATGTCTCTACAGCTAAAAAACTGAGGGCGCATTTAGATCCAAAAAATTTTGGGTTTTGGCTACTGTAGCACTTTCATTTGTATTTGGCAATTAGTGTCTAATTATGGACTAATTAGGTTTGAAAGTTTCGTCTCGCGATTTCTCACCCAACTGTGCAATTAGTTTTTTTTCATCTACATTTAGTACTCCATGCATATGCCGCAAAATTCGATGTGATGGATACTACGCAAAAAAATTTGGGAACTAAACAGGCCCTAAATGTTATCGTGCAGCCAGTTTCACCATCGCCCTCCATCAATACCTCTACCTACTGGCATTTTTTCGTGCCAATAGGTGGGCCCTTCACCCTGAGTCACCGCTCCTGTCATTTCCGCCACATGCATGCCCTAGCACCACTATTGTCAGAACGGCCAGTGCACGGTGTCACACTTCTGTGTCTGCCCCTTGTCGGCCAATAAGCTGAGCTGTGCCTCAACGCTCTAGAGCGGCGCACCCCGAAGCCGCACGTCACCACCTCCCTATCACCCTGGGCGTTTTTTTACCGAAAACCGAACACCGAACCGAACCGAACCGAAATCGAACCGAAAAGTCGGTAGTTCAGTTTTTCAGTTTGGTTTCGGTTTCCAGTTTTGTGTAGTTCGGTGTTCGGCTTCGGCTTCGGTTTCTACGCCGTACCAAACCGAACTACCGAGAAACCGAGCTGTTGCGCTGAGCCGCCGAGCGATAGAGCGACCGAGCGAGTGAGCGCTGAGCGCCCCAGCCCACCAGGCGCTAGCCCACCAGGCACTGGCCCACCACTGACCCACGGCCACACTCATAGTCCCTGAGTCCCGCACCACGGCACCACTTGTCCACTTCACTTCCCCAATTCCCCGCATCGAATCGAGTCGCACCTCTCGCACCCTCACAGAGCCTCGCTCAGTCGCTCACCCCTCGCACTCTCGCTCGGTCGCTCCTAACCCTAACCCTTTGCCCCTTCGGAGGCGCGCAGGCGGCTGGCGGAGCACCCAGCAGTCCAGGGCGCCAGGCAGCCAGTAGCGGGGCGCCACCGTGACCCCTCGCACTCTCGCTCTGTCGCTCCTAACCCTAACCCTAACCCTTCGCCCCTTCAGAGGCACGACAGGCGGCTGGTGGAGCACCCAGTAGTCCAGGGCGCCAGGCGGCTAGCAGCGGGGCGCCACTGTCGACCGTCGTCAAGCTCCTCAACCACGGCTGCAAGAACAGAGCAATCCTCCAATGTAAGTCTTTAGTTCTTCTTGTTCTTGCTTAATGCCTAATAGATCTTAATAGTTCCAGATGTCTAATAGATTCAGATGCCTAATAATTCTTCTTGTTCTTGCTCCAATGTAAGTCCTAAGAGATCCATATGCCTAATAGATTCAGATGCCTAATAGTTCTTCTTGTTCTTGCTCCAATGTAAGTCCTAATAGATCCAGATGCCTAATAGTTCTTCTTCTTGTTCTTGTTTTTGTTTTGATGTCTTGTAGATGGGGGACACTGAAGAAATAGTAGTGCATCTGAATGTTGAAGTGAATGAGAATGAAGTTGTAAATGGGGAGAATGACAAGCAGGATGAGCAGCAGCAGTCCAAGGATGGAGAGGAAGTGAGAGATGAGAAAAGCAAGAAAAGGAAGCCCATGGTTCCAAGATCAGATGTTTAGGAACACTTCAGCAAGATCAAACTTGATAATGGGGAGGAGAGAGCCAAGTGCAAGTACTGCGGCAAGCAACTCCGCTGTGACACAAAGTTAAATGGTACGTCCTCCATGAAGGCTCATTTGAAAATCTACAAGAAGAATCCTCACAAACCTGTAGTAGATAATCAAGGTACTTTACAACTACAACCTAGCCCTAGCAATAGTAGTGTTGGTACTCTATCTACATGGAAATTTGATCCTGAGGAGTTAAGGAGGAGTTTTGCTGAGATGATAATATAAGATGAGCAACCTTTTGTGTTATCTGAACGTTCTGGCCTTAGAAAGTTTATGTCAAAAGCATGCCCATGTTTTGTTTTGCCATCTAGAAGAACAATCACTAGAGCCTGTGTGAAAGTGTTTGATGATGAGAGAAAAAACTTAGGAAATTTTTTAAAGACAACTGTGAAAGAGTTGCCTGACAACAGACACATGGACGGCTAAGAATAGTCATAATTACATGTGTGTTATAGTACATTTTATTGACAATGAGTGGAATTTGCACAAAAAAATTATTGGTTTTTTCTTGGTTAAGGGCCATAGGGGGGAGGACATTGGAAAATATTTAGAGAATTGCTTGGCTGACTGGGGAATTGAGAATGTTTTTACAATAGCAGTAGACAATGCTAGTGCAAACAACACTGCAATTAAGTACATGCAGAGGGTCCTGAATGAATCAAAAGGCTGCGTTGCTGAAGGAGAGTACCTTCATATGAGGTGTTTTGCACATATTATCAACCTGATAGTAGGTGATGGGCTGAAAGAATTTGATAGATCAATCGCTCGTGTTCGGGCTGCTGTTAAGTATGTTAGGAGTGGACCATCTAGGTTGGTAAAGTTCAAGAAATGTGCCGAGTTAGCTAAGGTTCAGACCAAAGCATTTTTCAACCTAGACGTCTGCACTAGGTGGAACTCAACTTACCTGATGCTACAAACTGCACAAGAGTATGAAAAGGCCTTTGAAAGGTATAGTGATGAAGACCCATACTATAGTCTAGAGTTAGAGAGTGAGAAAGCACCAGGAGTTCCAATCAAATCAGATTGGGAAAAGGCAAGGAAAATGGCTCAATTTCTTAAATATTTCTATGAGCTGACCCTCCGTGTCTCTGCCACAAGTCGCCCAATATCTCACACATACTTTCATGAGATTGCTGATGTTTTGGTTCTGCTGAGACAATGGTGTCACAGTGAAGATACATTATGTAAGGAAATGGGACAAAAAATGTTAGTGAAGTATTATAAATATTGGGGAGAGAAGTATGGAGAAAGGCCGGGGGATAGAGAGAAGAGAGGAGAGAAAGACAAGGGGGATCAATTGCTTAACATTGTTATTTTTTCTGTGTTGGTATTGATCCTCGGTTCAAACTTTCTAACTATGTCAAGATGGCAACTATGGTAATGTTTGGTGATGAAATAGGTCATAAACTGTGGGCAACAGTCAACACTTATTTTCGTGCTTTGTTTGAGGAGTACAGAGAACTGTATGCTCCATCTCCAAGTGACAAGGTGCCTGCTGAAACTGAAACTCAAGAAACACCAGAATTTTGTTCTGGATTGATGAGCTCCATAATTGCACAACAGATGAGCAATAGGGGGGTGCCAATACCACTGTGAAGTCTGAACTAGACAAGTACCTTTCAGAAGATAATGAGGAGCTTAGTAAAAGTTTTGACATTATGAAATGGTGGAAGAACAATGCTACTAGATTTCCCATAATGTCTCGTATGGCCCGTGATCTTCTGGCAATTCCTATCTCAACAGTAGCCTCTGAGTCAGCCTTCAGTTCGGGTGGAAGGACACTTGATGATTTTAGGACATCACTCACACCAACAATGGTTGAGCGGCTTGTTTGTACAAATGATTGGCTTCGTGGAAACAACTACATCAGTGTTGAAGAGGACACAGAAGCATTGGCCAAGCTTGAGGAAGGTAATTTTTAATGCTAAGTCTAAGTTGTTATCATTTCTATTGTTTATCTTGATAGCTTATTGCAGTAACATGACTACACTGAGTACTAACTAAAACATAATCACTTATTGTAGAAATTGGTGCCCTGGCCATTTCTAAGGATAGCACTACTGCTACTGCATCTTGATAGCACTACTGCTACTGCCCAATGGCTGGACGCCTGGATTACAGGTGATGCACACAGACCCTTTTGAGGATCATAGAAAACCTTTTGACATGTGTATGATTGACATATTGATTTATTCATGAAAATAGTGCTTTTCCACTAGGTGCAAGCCTTGCACTGCTATAGTGCTATCTGAGTATTTGTCAGAATAATTTGTTCAAACTTTTAGCATGGCAATGTAGGCTGCAAACCAAACATTTATAAATTGAACTTCTCCTTTCCTTTTAGCTGAGCTTTGTAAGCATGCAGTGTCCTGACCTAATTCACATTGGGTGGTGTTTTTTGTTTGGTATAGGACAGTAACTGATTTTGCTGCTATTATTATTTTTAAGACGTTTATTTTTATATACAAGGACCAGTTCATAATAAACTTGAGCCTTAATGCATTGATTTCATATTTCAGTGGCTACTTGGTGTTACAACTTTCTTCTTCCCTGGTGCTTCGCCAACAATCCGGCGCAGAATGCTCCCATGGCACATTCGCGCTGGGCTTGTTGTCTACATACTGGCACTGCTTGCCGTAGAGGCTGGACACATCCTGGTGGCGCCATGGAGCTTGGAGCATTCACCGCTGATGGAGCATTGTTCTCTTGCAGTCTTGCTGTTGTTTATGCCTGTTGGCTGGAAGTCTAGAAATTTGTAATATTTGATTTGATCATTGAATTGTTATCAAGAATGAACTGCAAATTTGTAATATTTAATTTGAGGATTGAATTGTTAGTCTTGAGTCTTCAAATAATGTCTGTTGCTCTAAATCCTGTCAAGAATGAACTGCTGTCAGTTAAATCCTGTCTGTTGTTTTCTTCATCGGTTTATTCGGTTTTAACCGAAAAACCGAACTAAAAAACCGAACCAAAATTGGTCGGTTTTTGGAATTTTAGTAAACCGATCGGGGGTAATTTTCTGGAAACCGAAATTTTGAAAAACCGAAAAACCGAACCGAACTCGTTGATTAAAACCGAATGCCCAGGCTGACCTCCCTAGCTCCACGCTGCCTTCAGCCGCACTGTCGCACCAACAGGACTCTTCTGGAGTTGCGGCAGATCCCAATTGGGTACTGCAAGAGGGGGTATGGATGTGCTGGTGGTTGTTGCTCCCTTCTCCGGCAAGTACCCAGCTCATCCCAACTCCTTACTATCTTCATCGCCCATGGTGAGCTGTGGTTTGCTCTAACTGTCTTCCTGCACGGTGGGATGTCATGGCACCCGAGCATCATAGCAGCAGGGTGCCAGGGTCGAGGTGGCTCAAGGCGTTGCTGGTGTACATGGCCGGATTGAATTCATTTTTGTTTGTGTTCCTAGCTTGTATGGATGGATTTCCTTGATGGTTGTGTTAATCGAGTAATCGACTGTTTTGTTCTCAATGGGTGATCTATGGACTATGGAAGCAAACTTATAGTACTTCAAAGAGATGATTGGTTCTAAAAGGTTTATGAATCAATAAATCTTGTTAGGGTGACATTCTCTTCTGTGCGTATGTACAATATTATAAATGCATCCCTAGATGATTGCCCATCAACAAGGATTTTGCCTAAATTTTGAAGTAAAATTAAGAAACATCTTGGTAGACACAAATACGAACCTAGGCTAGCCAAGTTCAAGAGCAAATCATGTTTTACAATTTTTTATCCCATTGCAATATGCGGGCATAAAAACTAGTAGGCAAAAACGCTAAGGGCAGCTATAACAGTGTTAAAGAGCTAGCTCATATATTATTTTATTTAATAAGAAGGAGAGAGAATGATAATATAGCTCACACATTTTTATATGATTCATGTGTCTATGATTACACATTTTTCTATACCACACTACTACAGAAATGGGCACATCATCAACAATTATTTTTTAACCAAAATGGCATTTGCTCTACATTTAATTAAGATAGAAAAAAAGAGTTCAAAGCACACAATTCAGGCTAATCCCAAGGCCCAGAGGATCTAGCAACACAACTCCCTAGAAATGATCTAGGGATAGGAAAAAACTGAGCTTGAACAACCCAGAGAAGAGGAATGGGAGTGGGACCTATGACAACGAAAATCAAATGCTCTCAAGGAACATTTTTTTTTTTGCTCTCTAGGCGCTGCACTGGGCGGAGGGGTTTCGCCTTTCCTAGGGGGGGGGGTAGGCGGTACCCTAGGCGGCGGCGCAAGCCCGTCGGCAGCGGTATGCACGCAGCTCCACCTAATGCAGGGACGCGTGCAGGCGCGACGTAGACGTTGGGCGGCGGTGGGGGAGGAAGGGACATCGGGTGGAGGTCAACAGTGGTGGGGGAGGAGGAGCGTCGGGTGAAGTTGGACGGCGGGCATGGGCACGTGTGGGCGGCGGCGGGTGTGTGCGTGTGCGGGCAGTGGCGGGCGCGACTAGAGAGAGAGGGGGAGATGCAAGGGAGGGAGATGAACCGGTGGCGACGGCTGATGCAGGAGACCAATCAGGCCGTGAAGGAAGACCTAGGGATAAGGTGTTAGTGGAGTGGGAGTACTTCAGACTTAGGCTTTGGTCTGTTTGATGGGCCTTTCTCTTCAATAAGGTCCACTTATTTCTTATTTCTTTTTATTTTTCAAATTAAACATATATGTGTATATGCTAACGCCTAGGCACGCCTAGGCTCTAGGTGGAGGGCCATCGCCTAGAGAGCATCTAGCGTCTTTTGTAACCTTGGCTGGTAGTGCCTTTGGAAACACATGCATGAATTTTATTCCGCTTTTTGTCACCATCACTCACACTCTTCCAAGTGCTTGCGGCTCGCCACAAAGTGCAAAACTTTGCACCACAAGCTGTCAATACGCTGAGCCGTGTGGTCTCACTACTAGCACATTCTTGGAATCTTGGTGCCTAGTATATCAGATGTGCCAAGTATGCTGATTCATCAGAAACCATTGTCCATTGGCCATGCATATGGTAGGGGGCAGAGGATAGGTTGGCAATATAAGGCCTCTCTTGCATGATTGTACACATATCAAGGTGGGGACTCGTGGTCCACATCCTAGATAGAAGATTTTAGGTTCATGTTTGAATATTTGGACCTCAAAGTTAGAAGCAGGCACAGCCAGGTTGCATGAAGACGAGCAGACAGGGTTTGATGCTATTTCTCATATAGGGAAAGATCTGGTGACTAGACATCTCTTATGTTCTGTCACAATTTGGCTCAAACGTATGACATTCATTTGGTACTCAGGAATCCTACATGTTCACCACATATCACTTTTTTGTTTGCTTCTCTGTTGAAAATGATGGTGGCCAGCGAAACCCAATTCAAGGCTACAGTTGATCTAAGTAGTGCTATCCGCGCACACATGATTCATATGACAAAATATTTTCGCTTTGGTCTGTATGTCGTTGTTTTGTGTGTGGACTTTTTCTGCTCATCATTGTTTCAGAATCTCAATGGCCCATTCTGGTAGCTAGTGCGAAAGTATACTGCATTGTCTTGACTGCAACCTCTAGTATATATGTAATAGACCAGCTCTCCTGCCGGTCGGAGAAAAGAAAATATCTAGGATTCGTAACCACACATGGAGTTTTCATGGTTTGACAATTACTTAGCTTAATCAAATAGACACCATCCATATCAACCTAGTTAGTACTTTTCTCATGCAGATATGAGGATTGATATAAACTGACTTTCATATAGCAATTGATCTACACAAAAGTTTAATCAAACTGATCATAAATGGTGCCATAACCTGCTTAGCACTTAAACTTCAACACTTCAGAATAGCATACATGTCTGCTATATAAACTTCGAAATAACTAATTCAAGTTGGCATGCAGACCTGTCCAAATACCAAAAACCACCAAACTATATGTATATACTAGTACTAGATATAATTTCTGAGACATGCCATTAGAGCCAAACCATATATGTTCCTATCTTCGGGACCAGCGGATTAATGACAATATTGCTCTTTATAGCAACTAGAATTATTGGCCATATAGGTATGTACATCATTTCTGAATGTCTATGTCGTGTGAGTGATATAGGTACATGACATATGCATCATGCATAATTTTGTCAAGTCCTCTTCACTGGTCACAACTCTTGTCCATATCAATAAAACATACCTGCAAACTGGCGATCCCTTTTCAACCTGAACCAGCGACCTAACAGAAACGTTTGTTCACACAACAAACAATTTATAGAGTCAGCAATTCACATACAAATGTATTTTCATGCACAGACTCTACTGTATTATATTTATATGAATATAAAGACAACATTTGATCTCTTTTATGCATGCAATCTAATCTAATAAACTACATCTAAGTAATAAAACTAATATATACCAACTAATGTGGCATCTAATCATCATCCAACCATATAAATAAAACACTACTTCATTACACGTGTCCCCTAAGAACCATCACACAGTGAAGTAAGGCAATGCATGATGACAAGGGATGAAAACGGACGAAATCGGTCGAAAAACCCCTCAACCGTTTTCTACTTCTACATTTGAATACGAAAACAAAAAAGAAAGCGGTAAAGTTGGGCACAAAAATGAACACGAACTTACAGAATATCGACAATTTCAAAAACAAACTAACTCGAGCGGAATTAGACTGACCCATAGGACCAAGTGCATAACAATTAACAAGTGCATGACCAAGTGCATAACAATTAACATGTTCTACAACTTTCATATGAAAAGTATCTCCATTTGAAACTAAGAAAGAAATGATTTTTCTAAGGCGACAAGTGCTTGTATGCGATTAATATACTTCTGAAACTTTGTTTAATTTTTTACCATCTTAACGACTTCAAATGAAAAAACTCAAAACTAGAAAGTTGTATTTCTCGTCGAGAGCTATAACTTTTATACAAAAATCATCTTGATCCGAGAACGTATGAAAAAGATACAATTTTTGTAAGGTTGCACCTTGCCATAGTTGAGTTGGACTTCTAGTGGGCCAAAAACGGTATAATACCGTATTTAAAAAACAGGATATCCTGAATAAAAAAACAGAAAAGTAGAAAACTAACACCTAAACCATTTCCGTCCTGTTTTCAAACTTGGCATATCGTATTTCGTACCGATTTTTGATTTGTCCAAAAATACGAATTCAATCGGATCAAATGTAGAAAATGATGCAGGACAGTATGGGGTATATACCGACCTTTCATCCCTAATGATGACAGATATGTCTCACAAGTCTTATAAGCCATCAAAACCTCTTACCAATTTATGTAAAAAACACGATCTTGAATATTGCCATGTTTTGTTCTGGCAGGGTGTTGGATAGAGACAGTACGCTCCCTAGTCCTTGTTCTGGCATGCTGTTGGATAGAGACAGTACGCTCCCTAGTCCTTTTTCTAGTGAGAAAATTTGAACAATAACTGATTCCCTACACCATGCTCTCAGACTGTGTGCTGCCATTTGCTATTATAAATAGATGCCCAAAACTGCAATTATCTTGCACCCTCAATTCCAACAATCCAACTATTAGCTACTTATATGTATACATATATTGAGAAACCATCACATGATGAACATCCTTGAATCTTCCAATCTTGGTGGCTGCAAAGAGGTCATCAATGAAGTTGAACACCAAAGGGCTCTCATGATGAACCTACATGACCTTGTACTACCAATACTTGATCCCCACAGTGGGCAAGCAAAGCTCGTACAGCGACTCTTTGAAGAAGTATTCAGTTGGCTCAAGTAAGATTATCTCTTCTCTGGAACTTGGTGATAACAGCGAGAAACAGGCCATTCTTACCAAATATAAAAGAAAAGGAGGTGAGAATAACGTGGAGAATCACATATTGGAGGAGAACAAGGGCCGTGGAAACAAGAGAAGGTAAGTGGTAATGGAAGCATATTTATTTATCATTCGCTGGGGCTAAAAATTTTGATTGCTTTTTCTTGGTGATGGTAAGAAGAATGCAAAACACATAAGTTCAGTTGTGACACAAGCACCATACTTTGATGGATATCAATGGAGGAAGTATGAGCAGAAGTGGATCTCCAAAGCAAAGCATTCTAGGTATGTGGAAAAAAAATCAAAAACATTTGCATTAATGTATGCATTTACTATGTTCTATGTTGGATTTACTATTGTGTGCTTTGAACTCTTTTTCTCTTTTAATTGAAAAGGCAGAGCTCTTGCCATCTTCGTTGAGAAAAAGTATATGTGGATAGATAGATTTTTGCATCGTGCAGCTCAAAAATGCTCCATACATATCTACTGGTATGTAACTGTATATAGTAAAAATAATCTTATTTTTGATACATCCAAAAATAGTTTTCATGCCAGTATGGTTAACCAGGAGCTACTATAGATGTGCCTATAGTAAAGAGCAAGGGTGTCCTGCAACTAAGACAGTACAACAGAAGGAAAGTGATGGCAATGGGACGGTGAGGTTGTTCGATGTTGATTACTGTGACCAGCACATTTGCAGCAGAGATGGCATAGCTCATCCATATGTTGTTGAGGCAACACACGACAGTGTGCCAATTGTCAGTCAAAACCAAAGCAGTAGCTCAACGTTTGTTAACACCGATGCCCACGGAGTTCAGGATGAAAGCTTTGAAAGCTTGTTCATGGTGCCTGACATGCCAGAATATTTGACAGAGTTCACAGATGTTGAAATGGCAAGGGCATTTGAGATTACCTCAATGAACTCGCCAATGATCCCGGAAGACATATGGGCATGAAGAAGTCAGAAATCAAACCAGTCCTTTTATTGAATATATATGGGTGTAGACATATGGGCATGAAGAAGTGAGAAATCAAACCAGTCCTTTTATTCAATATATATGGGTGTAAATCATGAGTTCTGACAAGGAAAAAGGACATAGTTGAGTTACCGATTAGTCTACACTAAGTGTGGTAAGAAAAGTAAAAAGAGTGCAGAAAGTACGTAATAATAGACCGAAACTAAACATCGTGCAAAATCTGTACATATGGTCTAGAATGCTGATGTACTATCTAGACTTTGGAGTGACATATAACTGTAAGGGATGCATCATGATTATATTACTTGTCATTCCATTCCAAGTCTGTAAAAGGACACCCTGCAAAAGTCTTCCATCGGTAGAGTCCTCCTGACATCGCTTACTCTGCTAACATTGATTGAGAAAACTAGAGACATAGGACATAGACACATAGTAATCAACATTAAAAAAAACTGCTTGTTAAGCAATACCTAATGCAGCCTAGCTAACAATCGGGACGGTTGTATTCTCACCTGACTGCTTAACTTTGTCCATTTTGTACATGCTGTTGAATTGAACTGTACCGAGACTGAACCTTGCAACCAAAGAACGGAACAAATAAATCATCTACATTAATTTGTCGACCACAGAAATAAATTAGGCGATGAAAGATTCACATGTGAAATGAAGACCGATCCATCGATTCGGTTTCCAAAGACTCTGAACTGCCCACGGTTTGGCAGGAAAACCCAAAGCGAAATCCGTCCAAACCTACTAGAATTTTTGCTCCCCAGAGAAAGACAGAGACACAGAGGGACGGAGGGAGAGGTGACCTTGGGCGTTTGGCGGAACTGCAGCTGCTCCCCCATGTCCCCTGTCTCCGCAGGGTGATCACTGATCAGCGAAGAAGCCACGGCCGCCGACCACCATCGCCGCCTTGCCGGAGCCGAAGACGAGATAACTGGGCTAAAAAAAGGAATTAGGCAAGGGGCCCCTGCGCATTGCACCGATGGCGCCTGCTGCACCATGGATGAATGAAGCCCTTAGAAGGAAAGCCTAGCATGCCCTTAAGGTCAGTCTCAGCGGAAGGTTTCATGTCCCAGTTTTCAAGATCAAATAGTTTTGGAAACTGAGAATGAAACAGGGTCTCTCAATGCAAAGTTTCATTTCACTATTTCATACACTAGTTTTAGCATTTAATTGTTGCACTATGTTATGATCAAATGTGGCTTGTGAACTATGTAGCCATTTGATATTGCTTTAAGTATTAGAATAGTGGAGCATAAATTAAAATAGCAAATAAACTAAACATGGATTTTGGGGAAAATTTGATCCGGGGCAACATCTTGCGTCTTGCTGTGGTGGTGGCCGGTGCCTGTTGCGGTTGTGATGCAGTAGAGGCGGGCGGTCGCTACAGTGCAGGCGAAGCACTCGTTGGCTGCGGCGTAGACGAGGCAGTCGGTGCGACGTGCAATGGTGCTGGCAGCCTAGGAGAAGCACTTGACGGCAGCGGCGTAGGCAATACACGCTAGAAATCTTGGTCCCCCGGCTTCTCCAATCCCTCAATCCAAACCTTGGTGTCCGTCCTTTACGGCTCTCAGTTCATCGGCACGAACATGCTTGACCTTCATCGTCGACCACCACCGTGCTCCACATCTGTTCACCACAATCCAAGAGACATGTTGTACAACACAAACCCACACCATGGTTAGTCTCAAACTCTACCAAAATCGAACTCACCTTGACAATCACTCATCATCAACCGAGTCACATGGGCACATGTCAACCATGTGTTCACAACATATCATTTCATTGTATGTAAGGTGATTTGCCAAACCTAACACCATGTTATGGTACCAATAAGAAGGAAGCTATGGTGAATATGTGCGCAGCCGAGCAGTAGACAATAGACTAAGAACTCATGGGCATGCTCAGTATGGACATGAAGTACAGTAACTGAAGTGCTTCCCATCGCTTCATCATATTTTTATCGACAATGCTACAAACAGGATATCCGACGCCAGCGACTCCCTCAGCTCGAACATGTGGCGTGACGTGCACCATAACTTTGAATCCCTCCGTCTCTTATTCTTATCGGGACACCTCGGTCACTCCGCTCGGCCTTCACCCATGGCACCCAGACCCTACGCCGCTCGCTCCCTCCTTGCTCCGACGCCATCGCGCGTCCCACCTATGCCACTCGCTCCTCGCTCCTCTCCCCCACCCATCGCATGCCCCACTCACACCTCGCTCCTCTCCCACGCCTGTCGCATGCCCCATTCGCACCTCGCTCCTCACTTTGGTCATGCGCCGCGCCGCCCACTCCCTCTCGTAGCATGTGCCGCCCGCCAGGCTAAGCCAAGGCCGGTGCTGGTGGCGCTGGCTGGTGGTGGTGCTCGCACGCATAGTTTAAAATAGCGCGCTCTTGAAAATAGCAGCAACTTTTTTCAGCAGCTATGAAGCTATAGCTGCGCTACGACAGATAGCGTATTTATAAAATAAGCATGAAAAACACCAATAATTAATGCAAAAAAGATGTCAAATATGAAATTCGATGAACACAAATATGTTTCAAAGATTCTACAAGTCTAGGTAACATTACCAATATGATATTACAACATGGTTCGTGAAACTCCAGTGTTTAATTGTTCAAAATACCAAATTAGTAGCAAATTATAAGTAGGAAATAACTAATTAAATTAGTAAGCAAATGATAAGTAGGCAAATATGAAATAGTGCCACTATTTTAACGCTAAAGCTATGCAACTTAACGGTGCTATAGCTCACAATAGCTATCAAAGTTGGCATAGTGGCATAAAGAGCAATAGCGTAGCATCAAGCCTCTTCGGCTACTATAACCCGCTTTTTTTCTATGCTTGCACGTGCCGCTGGTGCTAGGTGCTAGGTGCTGGTGGTGCTCGTATGTCGCAACTTGCCGTCGGCTCCGACCCGACGACTGGAATCTACCGGCCCAGGCTTCCCCTCTCCTATGTTGCAAATATATGTTTCGGGTGTTTAAGTCATTTCAAATGTATATTGTAGTTGTTTCTTATGGATGTTGCAAAAGTAGCGAGATGTTTGCACATGTTGCATATGTTGCGAGTGTTTCAGAGGCATGTTGCAAGCGTTTGTTCAAAATATTTCATCTGTTCCAGAAGTATGTTGCAAGCATTTTGATCCGGATGTTTGCATATGTTGCAATAACATGTTCCATATGTTTTATGTGTTTAGACATATGTTGTAAGTATTCTATTTGGATGTTGCATATGTTACAATGATTATGTTGCAAGTGTATGTTCTAAATATTCATCTGTTTCAAACGTATGTTGTAATTGTTTCATCTGAGTGTTGCAAAAGTAGATCTCAATGTAGGGTTGTTTAGCGCGGAAGAGAGAGCTAATGCGGGAGCCTTGGCGGCATCGACCGTAATTAAGCTGGCGGCAGCGCTCCACCGGAGGATGCGCAGGCGTCTGCGCTGGCGCAGCGTTCCCTATACGACATGCTGCCTCCACTGACCCCGCCGAGGTCCTAGAGCAGAAGCTTGTGGCATCTCCCCGCGCGACGGAGGTGCGGACCCTGGCTACAGAGGTGATGCGGGCGCAACGAGGTCAAGACGCCCTGCGGGCACGGCAAGTAAGCGAGCTCCCCTGTTATGCAGGCGCTACACGGGGAACGGGACAGGGTGTGGCGGAGCTGCTCTGGATGCGGGCCTGGTACAGACGCTAGTTATTCCGTATTTTTATGTCAGTATTATTGTCACTTTTGTCAGCACACGCTCTTGATGTGGCCACCATCCTACTTGCTCTATACTACTGCCATCAACTTGCAGACATGTTTACACAATGTCCTTCGATCATCCCGTTTTTTATATTGCAAATGGTGATCTTCCAGAAAAAATTGCAGATGGTGATCTGTGCATGAATGTATACAACAGATGCCCCTTTCGTTTCGCTGAAAAGTCAGACTGAAAAAGTATTGTTCACTGATTTGTTATGAGATAAAAACAATGTAACATGGCTAATTACCCCCACTGATTGCGATACAGCTTTTCTCATATGATTCATGCGCTAAATCAGAAGCCGTAATTTTGTCAAGCTGTCTGCTACTTTGTGCGTCGACGGTTTACTAGCACTGAATTGAATGTCACCGGGAGGTGTTTCCATGATCGATAGGCTCGATGTCGATGAGGAGGCCCTGAGACGGGTACGGCATGGGCGACCTGGAGAAGCTGCCGTCGCAGCCGGCGGCGAGCTTCCACCTGAAGCGCGTCACGATGTGGTGCACGGCCACCAGCGTCTCCACCTTGGCGAACTCGTTCCCGGGGCAGATGCGGGCGCCGCCGCCGAACGGCACGAAGCCGTAGGCCGGTATGGCCGACGGGTCCTCGAACCGCGCCGGGTCAAACCGGCCGGGGTCCGGGAAGATGGCCGGGCTCCAGTGCGTCATGTTGGTAGCGTACATCACCTGCCACCCCTTGGGGATGACGTAGCCGCCGTACTCGACGTCCTGGAGCGCCTTCCTCAGCATGCTGAACGCCGGCGGAACCATCCGCAGCGTCTCCATCGCCGCCGCCCAGGTGTACCTCATCCTGCGGAGGTCGTCCCACGACAGAGCCTCCCCTGCCGCCTTGCGCCGCGCGATCTCCTCTTGCTCTTGGAGAACTTTGGCGTAGGCGTCTTTGTTGGCGTCGAGATGCCGGAGGAGGAAGGTGATGAGGGCTGCCGTCGTGTCGTGCGCCGCGACCATGAGGAACATGACGTTGTCCGTGATCTCCTCGTCGGGGAGGCCCTTGGAGAGCATGTGGGTGATTATGTCGTCGGCCGGCGAGCTCTCACCCCGCTCCAGCTTGGCCCTCCTCTCTTCGATGACCCCCGCGACGGCGCGGCGCCCGCGACGGCTCGCGGCCAGGCACCGGCTGAACCTGGTGAAGGGCAGGTTGAGCGGGACCGCCCAGATGCCCTGCACCAGCTGCTGGAACTCCGCCGACAGCTCCCGCCGGACGTCGGCGTCGTCCCTCGACATCCCCAGCCCGAAAAGGACGGTGCTCATGACGTCGAAGGTGAGCGTCTTCATCGACGGCATCACCGCCACGCTGTCCCGGCCGCGCCAGTGCGAATCGAGGTGGCGCCGGACCTCGGCGTCCATGCCGGCGACGTGCCTCTTGACGGCGTCCAGCCTGAGGAACTGCACCATCATGGCCCTGACGCGGGCGTGCTCGTCGCCCACCACGTCGCGGACCGTCCGCCGGCCGACCATGCGGCTGAAGGCCTCGCTGTTCATAGTGGTCAGCGCGGGGCTGGTGAAGACGAACCTGTTGGCGGAGGGGCCGACGAGGAAGGCCGTCCGGTACCGGAAGAGCGACAGCCGTGACACCGGGCCGTAAGCCGCGGCGCGGCGGCGGAGCCAGTCCTCGGCGGTGTTGGCGCGAAGGGCGCGAAGCAGGCTAAGCGTATGCCCGACGACGGGTAGGCCAAAGGAGCCGGGAGGGAGGGCCTTTCTGCTCGTCTTGTTGCCGGCGCTGGCGAAGAGGAGACGATACAGCACCGGGAGCGATACAAGAAACGCGGCAACGATGGCCATCGTCATCGAATCAGCCTCCATTGCTTTTGCTTAATTGGGTCGATTGGGTGCGTTGAGAGAAATTAAACTGCTTTTGCTCACTCCGTATATGTTGCTAGATGAGATTTAGCGATGTGTAGTGGGTGGATTCCGCGAGGAGATGCCATTAGAGTATATGCATCTAACGACAAGCTAAAGTCACATCGTGATGCTTTATGCTTTGGGTTGTACTGACTCGTGGTTACTCTATTGGTATTGGGTTGGGTTGGGTGTTATCGAACTGACAAGTGACAAGGACGTGAATATATATGTTAGAGTTAGACTATCATTAGGATATCAAAACAAAGGACTCCATTCCTGTAAATTAACATAAGGCCTTTCTCCTTTCAAAAACATAAGGCCTTTCATCCTTATCCAGCCATGCCGGCCTTACGAAATCAATGTTGAGCAGTGTGTTTATACTTTATCCACTGTATTCGTAGTTAGTGATGAAGAGGCGATGTTTTTTTTTCGCGAACAGATGGTAACCTGTTTTCATTACGACGACAGGAAAGTTTCAAAGTTACACGACATCGACGAGTTCCGGCCGTTCCACACCGCTAGCAAGACGCTAGCGTTCAGGACCAACCAAGAACGTCGACGCGCTACAGCTAGAGCCTAGCGACTACAACACATACAAAGGACTATATGGCACTAGAAATTGCGACCATGGGTACAACAAGGCAAAACTCTAGAAACGCTTGGCCTATTCGACGTCTGTCACATGACGTCGACCTCTCCCCGAAAAGAGGGCCCACATGGCTTCCCGCCTTCCAGGGGTAGCTCCGTAGAGAAAGTCTGCTGAAACTCCTCAATGGACACCTCATCAGGCTTCTCTGTCTCGACCTCCTCAAGCCCGTGCTTTTTCAGGAGCACCTTTCATGCCTGGGCATCCGGCTTCGTTGCTCTGAACTTGCTCTTAGCAGCTAAATGGGCACTGCGCTTGGGGACGAAATCACCATCATCAGCAGCCTTGGGATCCTTGGTGATGCGCAGCCTAGGCGGTGACACCATAAGCGGCTGCTTGAGCGGTAGCTTGATGGCATCGATGAAGGACACCATGGCACTATCCCCAGAGGAATCCGAACCCGGCCTATCCGTGTGCGGCGATCCACAACTACGCACAGGCGAAGCTGGCGTTCTGGGCGCTTCGTGCTCAGTCGGTGCTCTAGCTGTCTGGATGATAGGGAGCGCGGCAACAACCTCCACCATCATCGGATCCTCCGCCACATCTCGACTGGCCTGCCCCACGTCTAGACACAGTGACCCACAGGAACACCTAGGCGAAGATAGCATTTCGGGGGCTTCATCCTCCGCGGGAGCAGCAAGCACGGGAGGCAGTGTTCTAGCTGCCTAAATAACAGAGAGCGAGCGAGGTGACAAGCTCCACCATCATTGGATCATCCGCCACGTCCCGACCGGCGTGCTCTGCGTCCAGGCGTAGCGACAACGTCAATGGTAGAATGCGGAGCAGGAAGGAGACGAAGCTCTGACGGTAGTGTTGCCCGAGGACACCGCTTGCCTGCCTCTAGCAGCCGGTGAACCCTTGCGCTGGTCCGGCTTTCGCTTCCACTGCCGCCGCCGACTTCTGTGGGGATGACCACAGGCTAAGGTGTCCAACGTGATACATCAGCAACATCCACTGTGACGCCTGAGAACGAGGTGCGTGGTGGGCCATCAGAGGACCGGCGAAGAGGTCATCCACGGGCCGCTCCCCGTTTATGCCAGCATCGACGTGCATGGTGACCCTCATCCCCACAGCGGAGGCGCCTAGACCGATTGCGGCAAGCTACGCAACATGGTCAGGACCAAAGCAGTTGAAGCAGTGCCCAATGAGTTCTGGTGGAACCGGACGAGCCTGGGGCCTTGGACCAACCGGGTGTGCCTGCAAATCCACGCCGTGTGGTAGAATCTTCCTCCAGCCATCAACGTCCAGGGCCGAGATATGGCGCCGCAGGCCGAGACGCTGGAACACAGGCACCCTCAGACAACCGATTTCAACGTCCCGTGCACCCTGGCGCTTTGGGTCGCGTAGGGGTAGGCCGTGGACAAGCACAGGGCAGCCCCAACGCCTCCTACGGTGGTGCCGACCCCTGCCGCTAGCGCCAAATGGGGGTGCCCCCTGCACCATGATTGAGCGCACGGCGGGGGTGGCAGAGCCACGACCGAAGGAGCCCCTTCCTAGGGACGCTCGAGGTTGGGCAAGGAAGGGCCCGGAGGTGAGCGCTCAAGGTTGGAGTTGAAGACGAGAGAGATGGAGTCCTCTTCCCAGCGACGCAAGACCGCCTAATCTAATGCCTCCCAGGAGTACTTGTCTTCCATTAGAAATTAAGTACTCAAGGGAGAACACTAAATTACACAGTTTAAATTACTCAGAGTATAATATTTATTATTTATAATAGCGGAATATGAACATGTTATCAAAGTTATGAACAATTTAAATTAACAGCGGAATATAAACATGTGATCAGAATTACAGCAGAAATAAATAGCTATTCATGACATGATGAAGCATTGATATGTAAACTATGACAACTGATTATAAAACTTCCATTTATAAAAACCTTCAGGGAGAGTTATAAATAAAAACTATGATTGCAGCGTAAAGAAAATTCTCTCTGAGCCCACCAGGAGGAATCCACATATAAAGGTCAGCTCTAGCGTCCACCTATCACCTGCAATAGGGGAAATAAAACCCTGAGTACTCAATTGTACTCAGCAAGACTTACCCGACAGGAGGGAAAAAAAGACTCCAAAGATATGCAAGGCTATCTGGCTTGTGGGTTTATTGCATCTGCAGGAAGCATTACTAAGCGTGCGTTCTTATATTCGATTTTTATTAGCAGTCGCATTAGTTCATTAACTAACCATTCTATGTAAGCACTTGTGCTACTTTCAAGCAGGTGGTAAGCAATCAGAATCATTTTACCATCTTTCATCTTCCAGTTCTTACTACGTTGCTAGAATGTAGACAGGTCGTATCGATATGGCGGCAATTCGTGAATCAATGAGCATAGCTAGGTACCCCAAAACACATGTCCCGCTTGTACCTCAGGCACAAGCAGGACTAACCCACTACCCTCATGTCACGGGGTCTAGGTCTCCGTCCAAACTGAGACTCTAAGCCCCCGCACCTAAGTCCCGGACTCAGTGCGGTGCAAGGTCCTCCATCCAAAAACCACCCTAATAGTCGGTCTAAAAAGAGCCAGAACCCATGACAAGAGAGTAACAAGTCTTCCCTACACCCATACCTAAGTTTGTGATTGGGATAATAAGTCTGTGACCTGCCTAGAACCCAATGCAACGGTCCATCCTTAACCGACACAGACATGGAAAATAGTGTAACCAAGCTATGTCCCATTGGCTGCAGGACACAACCTCTTACGCCCACCAATACCCAAACCATATCCCTGTCCAGTCTCCATTTCCCTTTCCACCATTTTATATATTCCAAGTGATAATAATACAGTAATATATTTTCTATCTCTCGCGAGTGACAGGCAATCACTCGACTTCTACCGGAGCCCTGTAGCATAGCAATCTACACGATCATGTCATACTAGTAAGACTCATAGGATAAACATATATATGCAAGTGGGTTTCATTCAACTCCTTAAAACTTAATGCAGAAATATAATTTAAAGTACAGAAAAGTAGGGGTCATGCACTGTGGCTTGCCTAGATAAGATATATACTAAAAAGTTAGTATCTGCATCTTCAGATCATCCACCATCAACTGAATAGAAAGCCTATTGCATCATCTCCTGGAGAGAATACCATTACACCATCTTCAGATTCCCAATCATCCTTCAATTGATCCGTTGATCCAACATCGTACCTATATGATATGCATTGATGCAAATGATGCAATAGATAATTAACAAGGCAAAAACAACTCTTAAAACAGAGTACATACTACGAACTAACAAGCTAGCTCTAATGACTAACGTACTAATCTACGTATCAACATCGTCGAGAAAGGTGTTATCTCCCAATAAGTGTTTTAGTTATATAATTCCAAGGTGTCTCTTTATTTCATTTACTTGATTTACTATATATTCAAACTTACCAATTTAATTATTCTAGAACTACACAATTTACAGTGGACACCTAACCATATGATGAACCCACCATAAAATTTTTAGAGTTAATACTATCACCGATTTATCACGGAAATTCCTACAAGTTCATATTTTAACAATATTAAACACTTTAAAATAATTAGAGCAACCCTAAAACATACGGAACCTATACGAACGAAACACCCTATCAGATAGATCATGATTTTAGAAACTCAACAAACTGGTTTGGCATTTTTATGATTTTTCTATGATTTACTATGCATTTTACAAGTTTCAGCCATTTAAGGGGATTAATAACAGTGATAAAAAGGAAAAAGGCTTCGCCATCCATTTCAGCCCAAGTCGGCCCAATCCGACGGGCTAGAAGGCCAGCCCCCACAGCCAACCGTCGGAGCGCAGCCGGAGCAGGCTGGCCCACACGGCACCAGGCCCAGGCGCGAGCGGCGAGTAGGCCATGGCCACGGAGGCGCAGGGCGAGCGGCCCAACAGGCCGGCCCATGGGGGGGAAGCCCAGCGGCGGCGACTCAAATTGCACCGAGGCCCTTGCACTTTTACCTAATCCACCCCCGGGACATTAATACTATTCGAGTGAGTCACAGAAATTACATTGAGAACCCTGAACAAAATTTCTACTGCGATTCTCACCCTTCTCTTCCTTTGGTGAAATAGAGGAGCAGAGCTCGGTGGCTCCGGCGACCAAATCCTGGCCATCCAGCGCACCTGCCGGTGGTGGGGAGACGGCGTGGGGCAGCGGCAGACTTGGATGCGCACGGGCATGGCCAAGGCTCTCCCCACCGTGGCTCGTAGAGACATGACCACGCGCAGCGGTGGGCACGACGGCCGGCAGCTAGCGGTGGTGGTGCTGCGGGGCGCGGTGGCTGGCAAGGGTGGCTCCTCGGCACCGGGCAGACTTGGCGCGCCCCTGGCTAGGCCCCGCACGTGCCGGGGCAGGACGTAGCGGCCCGGCCACATGCGCAGCACGGCAAAGGCCTGAGCAGGGGCCACGGCGGCTCCCGACGACGCGGCTACAGCGATGACGGGGGCGTGGTGCGGGGCTTGGTGCTCGATGGAGGCGAGGCATTGGCAATGGAGGCTTGGGCATGGTGGATTATGGAGGGCGAAGGAGGAGGCGCTGGAGCGGACGACGGCGAGGCAACCGCTTAGGAAGGGCAGTGCAGCGGGGCCGCAGCTCCAGCGCAGGACCACGGGGTTACGCACGTGGGCGCATGAGGGGAAACTAGGCGACGACGGGCGGGAGCTGGGGCACATCCACCACGACAGCAAAAAAAAGCAAGGGAGGGGGCGGCGCTGTGGGCATAGGCACACGGGAGGGACAGTAGTCCAGAGCGGACTGGGGGCTCACGACGGACGGGGCAGGAGGCGTAGTAGGCAAGCAGCGAGAGTGAGAAGCTACCGGCGGTCGCGTTTTATGCAAGCAGCAACAACGGCGCCCTGCCCAACAGTCCGGAGGGAGAGCGCGTACGAGCAGCACAGCGCCTACACCGGAGCGCACATGGCCAGGTGCAGGACATCAATAGTATGGATGAGACGACTCAACTTGGCAGGACGCGAAGACAGACCACGGCGCTGCGACCAGGACAATAGCGCGATAGGACAACAGAGGAAGACCGCGGTTGAGCGACAGTGGTGGCACACGTGCTGGTGCTGCGTAGCTCATGGCTAGGGAGATCGTGCGCGCGCAGTGCCATTAAGGCGGCGATAACGCTGTGCGGGGAGGGGCATCCCCAAGTACGCGCAGCAATGGTATCAGGCGGCTGACTGCGTCACAGCGGTGCAGGGGCCAGGACGCGATGCGAGACAGCAGGAGCACAGCGCAGAGTGAGGCAGTGGCAGCGGCCCGGGCTGGCCGGGCGGGCAGCCAGCGCCCGGTGTCTGGAACGACGTCACGCACGCTTTTAAAATGAAACCGAAAACAACTTACTAATGCGACGAAGGCTCAACCGGTTTTGCGAACTCAAGTTGGCCCTAACAGCTAGCTAGCGAAGAAATTCTTATGACCAGAGGATAATCGGAGATGAAATTAGAGCGACGTCAAGATAGGTTTGTCACGCTGAACGACAGTTCCCGACCAGAGCTCCAACGGCATAGCTACAACGCGTTTCAATGTACTTTGAATAATTTTTAAGAGGACCACGGGACAACCAACACAACTACCACCAACACCATGCTCAAGTACATACTTTGATGCAACAAATTGTACCAAAATACGAAACTAAGATTTAGGAAATTTTTGTTAGAGTTCAAACGCCAAAATAGCATTTTTATCTACTAAACTTGCACTTCAAACTTTTATCTACGTATGAATTACAAGCTATATTTTATTTGGTTTATAAAAATTGTTTTTACGCTTAATCTAATAGAACAAACCGTTCGCTATCTATTTGCTAGAATTGTTGTCCGCCATTCCTAAATATCTTTACGCACCGAGTAATTTAACTTGGACGTTTATTTGAGTCAACAAAACTAAGTCACACAGGATTCACTTATCACATCAAGTATATTTTAAATAAAAAATCTGAGAAACTCGTTTCGGAAATTTTTCTTAGGTCTAAATCTCGGTACTAAATGAGTTGGTAACACCAGAGGTGTTACACCCGCGAAGCTACGGGCAGGAATGAAGGGAACGGCGAAGGGAGATAAGGCGCTTGAGGCATCGGGGACGGCGGGGGCTTGTGCGGTGGCTGCCGGCGCCGGCGTAGCTTCCGATAGGCTGGAGGGATTGGGGCTCTCGGTTAACCTGCGCACGTCCTCCAATCCATCAGCTGGTAGATCAGGCAGTGGAGATGACAGATGTAGGGTGAAGCAGTTGATTTGTGTAGCGTTGGAGCGATATGGGGAATCCATGGGTGGAAACATTGAGGGTGGGAGGAGGGAGGCGAGACGGGGGTGGAAGGAGGTGAGGCGCTCATTCGGATTTGATGCCCATCCTATTGATATGGCTCTTGGTCATAGTTAAGGCTGGATGAAAAGCTCGAAACTCATTAGCTCGCTCGGCTCGTGACTGGCTCGACTCGGCTTGGCTCGGCTCGTTATGATAACGAGCCGAGCCGAGCCAAGATTTTAGCTCGTTAGCTATAACGAGCCAACTCGAGCCAGTTCGCGAGCCGCTCGCGAGCTAAACGAGCCAAGCTTCCAGAAAAAAGTATCAAAACTTATATTAGTTTTTGTATTACTTCATGTCTTGCACTTTATAATTGACTGGTAACTGGTCTAGACCCTATAAATTGACTGGTAACTGGTCTAGATGTATTTCTTTTATATTATTATTATTCTCAAACTTTAGATAAATGCAAATATTATATTTTATGTATTTTTTATACCTAGCTCGTGAGCTTAACGAGCCAGCTCAAGCTTTTAACGAGCCGAGCCGAGCTGGCTTTCTAGCTCGTTAGGATAACGAGCCGAGCCAACTCGTTATTCAGCCTTAGTCATAGTACATCTCTGCGTCTCTAAGATCATGATCCTTCTCTCCCACTAAAGCTCTACGTGTTGTATGTGAATGAGTATTGCATGATCCTAGTTGATGCTTGTTGAATTATAGATGAATTGTTCATATAAGCTTTTTAGCTAAAAGCTAAATTCACCTTTTGAATGGTCGAACGGCTAGCTTCCTGGCGAAGATGACCCGGCCAGTTGTCCCGGAGAAACCAGGTGAGTACGCATTCCTATATAGGATCTAGCTTGAAACTAATGGTAATGCTTTGATCCGAGAGTCCGACTCTTTACTGGATATCGGACGGACGCGGAGTGTGGGGCTATGTTAATTTTAATTCTCGTCTACTCTAGCCCAACTAACACGACCTCTGTTTAATATCCCGTCAATTCATCACATGTGTATCTCCCACTCCGCAGCTCGTCCCACTGCTCCGCGCACTCGCCCCGCCGCTCCTGCCGCTGCTCCGTGCGCCCACCCCGCTGCTCCTACCGCTCACCGCCGACGTAAAGAAGACTCCCCACCGTAGCACTGTTGCACCATCCCTATGGCTATGGCTTCCACCATCACCGCTGCTGCTCCACCTCGCCTTCCCTCTCCTCTCCACGCCCTCCTCCTCCTCCTCGTCCTCCAATACCCTTTGCTTCCCTCTCTGCCGCCGCCGCACCTCCTGCCCCCTCACCGTCACTGACTTCAAGAAGCTCTCAGAGGCATCCCTCATTCCCATCCCTCAGCAGCCCACACAGCCCCTAGTCGTGAGGATGCCCTACCCCCAAAGTTCGGAGTCTACGGCGTCTACGACCCCGTTGGGGAGCTGTAGTTCGTTGGGATTTCGCGCAACATCAGGGCCGCACCGGGATATGATGCATGTTGCAAGTGTACATTTAAAATGTTTATGATGTTTTAAGGTATGTTTTAAGTGTTTCATATGGATGTTGGAAAATTAGATCGGGATGTTGCACATGTTGTAATGATTTGTACACCTATGTTGCAAGCGTCTGTCCCCAATGTTTCATCTGTTTTTCAGACGTATGTTGGAAGTGTGTTTATCTGGATGTTGCATATATTTCACAGATATGTTGCAAGTGTTTCACATATATGTTGCAAGTATTGACAGAAGTGGGTCTCCAAAGCAAAGCATTCTAGGTACGTGGACAAAAACATTTGCATCAATGTATGCATTTGCTATGTTCTATATTGGATTTACTATTGTGTGCTTTGAACTCTATTTTCTCTCTTAAATGAAAGGCAAAGCCCCCTGCCATTTTCATTTAAAAAATATATATGTGGGTTGTTAGATTTTTGCATAGTGCAGCTCAAAAATGCATCAATATTACATATCTGATAGTATACCTGTAGATAAGAAAAAAAAAATCTTATTTTCAATATATCGAAAAAAGGTCTAATGAGGTTATGTTTAAGCAGGAGCTACTATAGACGATGTGCCTATAGTAAAGAGCAAGGGTGTCCTGCAACAAAGACAGTGCAACAGAAGGAAAGTGATGGTAAATGGAACGGTGAGGTTGTTCAATGTTGACTATTATGACCAGCACATTTGCAACAGCGATGGCATAGTTCATCCATATGTTGTTGAGGCAACACAAGACAGTGTGGCAACTGCCAGTCAAAACCAAAGCAGTAGCTCAATGTTTGTTAATACCGATGCCCACGGCGTTCAGGATGAAAGCTTTGGACAGAGTTCACCGATGTTGAAATGGCAAGGGCATTTGAGATTACCTCCATGAACTCGCCAATGATCTCTGAAGATATATGGGCATGAAGAAGGGAAAAATCAAACCAAAGTCCTTTTATTGAATATATGGGTGTAAATCATGACTTCTGACAAGAGGACATTGGTGTGTTACCGATTAGTCTACATTAAGTGTGATAAGAAAAGTAAAAGAGCATGTGCAGAAAGTACTTAAAAATAGACAGAAAACTACATCGTACAAAGGCTGTACATATGGTCTAGAATGCTGATATAGCCTGTTCGGGAGGTCGTATCGTATCGTGGATTATTTACTGCTGGCTGGTTTGGTGTGAGAGAAAAATACTGTTCCCAGCTGGAAATTTACGATCGTTTACGAGCAAGCGAACATGCTGACTTTCCTGTGACATATACCAACTGTAAGGGATGCATCATGATTGTACTACTTGTCATTCCAAATCTGTAAAAGGACACCCTGCAAAGTCTTACCATCGGTAAAGTCCTCCTCACATCGCTTACTCTGCTAACATTGATGGAGAAAACTAGAGACATAGGGCATAGACACATATGGAAAAAATCTACTTAACCCCACCTTTCATACATGGTCTACTTCACCCCTCAATTATGAAACCATCTGTTTTACCCTCTAAACTTTCCAAAACCGTCTATTTTACCTCCCGATGGTTTTTGACAGCGGTTTGCTACAGTAGATTAAACCTGACTGCTAATATATGGTTGTCAAAAACCGCCGGGGGGGGTAAAATAGACGGTTTTGGAAAGTTCAGGGGGTAAAACAGACGGTTTCATAGTTGGAGGTGAAGTAGACCATGTATGAAAGGTAGGGGTTAAGTAGACTTTTTCATACTAGTAATCAACCTAGAAAACTGCCCCTTCGCTGTCGAATGCTGGAACATGCTCCACTTACAAACTGGGGGCCCTTTGATATTCTGGACAGCTTCAGAACGCAGCTTGCAGTTCCTTTTTTCCTGGAAATCCTAATCTGCATGTCTTGGGCAATTTGGTCTGTGCGTAATGACCATATCTTCAGAAATAAACCTGTCTCTCTTCGGCGATGCAAGCAAATTTTCAAGGATGAGTTTGCAGGGGTTATCCTCCGGGCAAAGCAAGCACTCCGGCCTTCACTTAGTTCATGGCTAGACAATTATGTGTAATCTTCCTTATTTTCTTTGTGTCCTTCTTTGTTTCGTGAACCTGTATTTGTATCCTTTTGTTTGTTTGTTTGATAAATCCCAGCAGGGGGAAACCCCTCCTGTTTTCCTAAAAAAAAAACTGGAAAACTGCTTGTTAGGCAAATACCTAATGCAGCCTAACTAGCAATCGGGACGGTTGTATTCCCACCTGACTGCTTAACTTTGTTCAGTTTGGCCCCGTTCGCGTGCCCTTTGGCTTGATCTGCTTTTTTTTTTATTCGGAACAGTGTTTTTTCTCATAAATTCCTCTAAAATTTCTCTAGAACCATACCATCCGAACGGGGTGCAGAGATGATGCTGAATTGAATTGAGCTGTACCCAAACTGAACCTTGCAACCACAGACGACAGAACGGAAGAAATAAATATCTGGCTATACATATACACGTGCCGATAGATCGGAGTGCCGTGTTTTGTGCTCGCGTCTACTCTAGGTCTGCAACGAGTGAAACGACGACCATGACGACCAATCGATTCGGTTTCCGGAGACTCTGAACTGCCCACGGTTTGGCAGGAAAACCCAAACCGAAATCCGCCGAAACCTACTAGAATTTTCGCTCCCCCGAGAGACAGAGAGAAACGGAGACAGAGAGGGACGGAGGGAGAGGTGACCTGCAGCTACCCCAAGTCGCAGTCACAGTCCCAGCAGGGTGATCAGCGACGACGAAGCCGCGGCCGCCGTCACTGAGGAAGCAGAGCGAGAGATGAATGAGGCTGGGCTAGGCTGAAAACGTAATTAGGCAAGGCCCCGTGCGCATTGCGCAGGTGCTGCACCGTGGATGAATCAAATGAGGCCCATAGAAAGCCCTGACGGCCCGAAAGGCCGACCACAAATGAGGCCCACTAGACTAGCGTGACTCATCCGGCCCAAGCTGAACAAACGGTGGTTGCCCGCAGACGGAGCCGGGCCTAACCGAAGGCCCACCAAGCACGGCGTCCCCTCTTCTCCAGTGTACTGCACAGTCCCGTCCTCCTTCCCCGGCTCCGGCCGGCGACCCGACCAGCGTCGGCGGTATCTCTCTCTCCCGTGACGATCGACCAACTCCGACGGCCGGCTGGAGCCGGAACCGGTGGCGGACTGGGCGTGGGCGAGTCTTCTCGGTTTCGCCCGTACGTCCGATCGAATCCGACGGATGGCTTTCCGGCGGCTGGCAGACGGTAATTCCAATGCGCCTGTTTACTTCATATTATTACATTGGTTCACTGCACTTTCAGGGGAAAAAATTACATTGGTTCATTTGGAGGACTCCTTTTTACTGCATACTCTAATTTCGGTAGGTTGGCGTGGTTTTTCATGTGCTTGTTTGTGTTAATCTCGATCCATTTGATTTGCCACTCACTCACCTCTAGTTTAGATTTGCAATAGAAGTTTAGGATTCTCATGTGATTCTCCAGAATCTTTGCCAAAAGCACCCTAAAAACGTGAAAGGTTTTACCTTGAATCACCTAATAAAACGATTCTTGTTCTTAGCACTACTAGGTAGAATCACCGAAAAGGGTGTCCCACCTGTTCTAATTCATCATCATCTTCTTCTTTTTCTTCACAATCCAAATCCAAAATCCTTACCAATTTTTTTTTTACAAACTGATGGAGAATAACCATGCATCACCTGAGAAACATTTCAAGGAGAATTCGGATATGAAAAGATTTTATGAGAATTTGATGCTCTCTGCCAAACGAGACATGTCTGAGTCCTGACTCCTGGCGCATACCTATCTCCCTTTCACCGACGACACCGAAGCCAATAGGTACGTGATTTTCTACTATCTCGTTGCAGCCACAAGCCTGCACATATAATTATATAAATAAAATATTGCTGGGCAGCAGCAGCCTGCTAGATAAATTAGAATAATACTAGTAGCAGCAGCAGCAGAGACTGACTTTTGTGAAGATTGCCGTGTCCCTAAGCAGCTTCCTCTTGCTTTACAACATGACACTGCTAGTAGCTAAGCTGATGCATGGACTGCTAATTAACAATAGGAATCCTAAACCAACTCAACATCTCATTTCGATTTTTTTTCTCCCCAGATCAACTATATACTTGATTCCTACACATGGGGTGGTGGCATTATTATCAAATAAATATTACTTAAGTGCCTGCCGTGTTTTATCGTCTTTGAGAACAATTCTTTTCTTGAGCCGAGTGAGATTCAACAGACCTTCTGTATGTAAAGCAAAAAGGTTAAAATCGATGTTTCTGAGGCTATTTTGTATTGGGAAAGGAGTTGATTTAATTGGGTCCAAGACGAATAATATCTTCTTCGACTATATATTGTAGATTCTCTTTATTAAAAAAATCACTTCCTAATGGGTCAAACAATTCTAATTTTTTATCTTATATTTAAAATTAGTAATATTTATGATGGCAATAAGTTTTACTAGATTAACTATAAAATATATTTTACAATAAACTTATATACTATTTTCTATAAAACTAGTCAAATCAAACTCTAGATTGTTTGATTTTTTTTATTTAGAATGTAGGGACTTTATTTATTTATTACTCTAACTTTTACAACATGGAAGAAAGCTAAGCTTGGCATGCAACACAGATCAGCTGTCAGAAGACGACAGCACTGTTCAATTTCTATCTCAGGTCCCCCTGAAGAGATGATAGCATAGCATAGCTTCCAGGAAACATCCCACCGCGCTCTCATCATATGAGTTATTAACAACAGAAAGAAAACTGTTTACAATAATATAATTAGAGAGATTCTCACGCGGATCGATTAAGATGGAGCGATTTGCACGAAAACAGCGCAACAGCACATGGAAGCACCTTGTATCAGCGTCCACTTTTTAGATAGCGGATCACTAGGTCGTCTTTGTTTTCCTCCAACAGGCTCTCTCTGATTATTCAATTAGGTGCTGCTCACAAGTTCCACTGCATCTGCCCCATTGTTTATGACCCATCACCTGGGTGTGCTCAAGAAATAATAGAAATTAGAAGCCATTGTTAGATCAAGTTAGTTTTGCGCTTCATGTAGATGTAGTACCCATTCCTGAAAGGTGGCTTCAAGTGCTACTTGTGTAAATGGTCTGTTTTTACATATCTAGTATTTGTCACTTTTTTTCTATATTTGGATGCAGATAATAAATTTAAATGCAAATTAAAGGGTATTTTGCAGAGTAGAGAATTATATCCCTATTGTTCTCTGTCCTCTCCTCTTCCAAGTATTTGTCACTTGAGATGAAACCACTCATATTTGGGGAAATCAATTTTTTTTAGGGAGGGTGGACATTTTTGGAACTGACACAATACTATATATATATGTGTGTTTTTTTAAGACAATGTAATATTTGAAACATGGAGGGGTCCATTTGGACCTCCCCTCAATCTTGATTGGGACTAGGTACTACTGCACTACAAATATAATTCTTTTTGCAACAGTTTGGTAATTGAATAACGCAACCGTCTTCTTCTTCATTCCACAATTAAAAAATAAAGAATGGTTGGGTGGATGAGCTGTTTGTTTGTACGTGGATGTGTTTGAAGCAAATAAACTAAGCTTGACTGCTTGAATGTGTCACCAGAAAGTCCACTATCTCTCCTAATTCCGCAACAAAATAATGCGTGAGATGATGCGGCTACTTCGATAGCCACGATCTCAATGGCTAAAATATTGGTATGATGCAATCTTATCTTATTAAAAAGGACAAGTGGTTTTCATTGATATGGGCTCATTGGTAACTCGGTATTTAGTATTTAGCTTCTGGAATGTTAGCAGGATATTATCCAATTTTTGAGAAGAAATATATTAATTTTTTTGAACGAAAAATATATATTTAACTTTTTAATCACATAGAATCCATAGCAACTAAGCAGCAGTCTTTTTAGATTAGTAATTTTGTTGTCAGTGTCATGTTCAGATGGAGATTTAGGTTAAAAAAAATGTTCAGATGGAGATTAATTGCCCATGAACAAGTGACAATTGATAGTAAGCGAATTACAAGCTACAATAAAATGAATTTTGTGGATTGGAGAAGTGAAAAACACACACTGCTCCACTGCTAGTGCTATTTTGCTTCAGCCTTTAGGAATTCTGTATCTGATTT
Source organism: Miscanthus floridulus (assembly GCF_019320115.1). Taxonomy (NCBI): domain Eukaryota; kingdom Viridiplantae; phylum Streptophyta; class Magnoliopsida; order Poales; family Poaceae; genus Miscanthus; species Miscanthus floridulus. The sequence goes on from NC_089589.1 coordinate 7,231,941, forward strand.
CCGAAGAGTGTAGAAAGCACCTTGCAACTAGTTAAGTGCTTTCAATTTTATCATCATTATGCAAAGGCTCTGTTCGATTGGAGGAATTTTGGAGGAATCTGGATGAATCTGAAGGAATTTGTGACAGAAAAGTACTGTTTCGGATAAAAAAAAGAAGCAGATCAAGCCGGGTTTAAAAACACGCGAACGGAGCCAAAAGCAGGAAAGACATATTTAAAACATGTCATTTTCAACTATTCCTAGCTAGCGCATTTGTCTTCTGCCCATAAGGTCATTATATTAGCATTATGGTAACTAATAATACAGCTCAATGAGGAGCCGTCGACAGGATGACATATTTTTCTTTTCTTTTTGGGCTTCTCTCCTCTTGGGACTTGCTTTGAAAAAGACTACTTGGTGAAAGTTTGTTCAAAGCGATGCAGTATTAAATATATGTAATGAGGTCTTTAATTTATTTATGCTAGCCTGTGGCGGTGGAGATTCATCCACCAAACCCAAGATTTTGTAGTGAGGCTGTGCCTGCTTTTTATTTTATTTAACAAGTAATGTAAGACCAAGCTGAGTCTTCAGAAATGTAAAGAAATGCAGAGCTAGCTGTCCTCCTGCACTGAACATGGATTTGTATTGTTAATGGCGTTCAGTCCTTCAGATTTTTTTTAATAACAGTCATTCAGATGTGGCCGGCTCTTTGATAATACCAGCAGCCTCACTCCGTCAGGTCTCTCCGTTACTCATTACAGCTACTAAAATTATTTCTGAAACTACTGTAATGACATGATCTGGAGATATATAAAATTAAATAATAACAAGGCAGACACACATCAGAAGTTTTATTATTCGGGAAATTTCATATAGTATTCTCGCTCTCAATCCTTGGACAATTTTGCTGCTCTGTCTCTGATTTGTATGTGTTGTTTGTTTTTCATTGTTTTATTAGAAATAGAGAAGTAGTTGTTATGTAACAAGGTTTGCTTCTTCTTTTGTATTATTAAAAACATATCTTTTGTATATAAAAAAAATTGCTGTCTATTGTTTTTTTATAAGTTTTCTGTCTATCGTTGAAAAGATACTATAGATAGCTCCTGGCTGTTATTTTTTATTTCAGGGCTGCAGAAAGGGTATTAGTATTTTCGAAGGAGAAAAAAAAAGAAAATAATTGATGTTTGATGAAGACGAGAAGAGTGGAAGCGGCGTTAAGCGACGCGTGTTAATTAACGTTGAAATGAAAGAATACTCTGCTCCTGCACCGTCGTTGTTTAATGCCTATAAATAAAGGTGGTCAGAAACGTCGTCTCCAGCACCACCACCAACATCCAAGCGCAGGCCGCCGAGCTCAAGAAACGCCTCCTCCGGTCCTCCCTCTCGCCTCCGCCGTCCTCCTCACCATGGCTCTGGACTCGGTTCCTCCTTACCCCTGCGACCTGGGCTCCAGCAGGGCTGCCGCCGCCAGGACCCAGCAGAGGATCAGGTACGCAGCGTCCTCGGTCGATTCCTCCTTGCCCCCCGCCGCGAAATTTGCGCCGCGAGTTTCAGTCTCACGGTGTGTGTGCGCCTGTTCTTAAAAAAAAATATCAAAATCGGCAGGAAAGATGAGCGCACCTGGACCTCGGACACGTACGCGCCGTACGACGACGGGCACCAGTGGAGGAAGTACGGCGAGAAGAAGCTCTCCAACTCCAACTTCCCCAGGTTCGTTCCGTTTACCCATAGCCCCTCTTGCCCTACAGTGTTCCCTCAAATTAGCGTCTTTTGTTCCTGTTATGTATCGCGGATGGTCAATTTAGTTCTTATTACCAGATCTGGAGTGTGTTTATGAGACCTGTTGCTGGTTCCACTGGGGGTGGTTACCTCAACTCTTCAGAATTTATTTAAGGACAAGTTCTTGCCTTGTTTTGACTGCAATAATTCCTCATTTTTAGTTTCTTTATATATGCTATCCTGGCTTCTAGTGTAGTAGTATAAGTAAAGATGAACTGCGCGTACTTCCTATCTCTAGTCTAGTGTTAGTATAATTTTTATCTTAAATGAAGCGTGTTTGCCGGTTGCAGTAGTTTTGTGGGCAGGCACACATCTTGACCTTTTCAGTATGGATTGTTTACCTCCTGATGCCACATGGAACTGGAAGAGGATCATATATATGCCTGTTGTGTATTTTACGTCTCTCATTCATCTTGTCTTGTGCTAGACCGCTAGCTTAAGAAAATTGCAATTCACCAAAATCCCTGCTCGCACAGGAGTATCGAATACCATAGGTGGTTCAGCGGTCTGAGTGAGTGGAGAACAAATCTGAAACTGACAGTGGGTAGCGGTTGCAGACATGTTCATCTAAGCTCCAATTTCCACATATCTAAATTCAATCTAATGTTGCTACTATACGTTGTCCGCAAAAAGAAACAAATCTCTTGCTTCTGGTCAATATATAGTCTTTGTATGTTTAGTTTGTGGGCCAAATACTTTTTATTTTCCGCCCCAAATCACATTGCCGCTTAGTGCGACTAACGTTTGAATATCAGGGGAGACGGACATATCAAATTGTGTGATTGTCTACTAGTCGCTCTCTGGTGGAATTGTCGGTGGACAGGTGTCGCCGTACCCTTGAATGATTGAAATAATAACAAATGCTTGTGAAATAGAAAAGTCTTTTATGTCGTGACTACTGGAAAAAGAACATTCAAAGTGGAAATCTCTTTCCTAACTGACAACTCAACTAGGCACATAAAGAACTCGTAAAGTGTTACTTCAGACTTCCTTCCTCTTAACACTTCTTATATGTGAATATACAGTTCACAAGTTGGCCACCTTTAGTACCTGTCATTTGCAACTCGTTTGAAATCTAATACTTCACTAGCATACTAAAAGTTGCCTCATTTGTTTAGCGTGCATGTTGTCCAACTCAAGTCTTCAGCTATTAGTAGTATCCATGCCGACAGTCTCTGGCAGTCCTTTTTCTGCATTTTTAGAAAGCGATTGGAATGCGGTGCAGACCCCCATATATATTGTTAGCCCATCAAGAGCATGTTAATTGATGGGGAGCTAATGTTTATTTTCTAAAAGGCAGTGGACGCAGTAGATGAAGAGGCCTCAAAAGTGTTTGTAGATGGTGTTCCACCTAATTTAGGTAGACTGAATGTTGACAGAGGGGGGAAGGACATGATGCATCTTTATTTTCCAAAATACTCACCCACTTACTGAGTTAAAGGTAAGTAGACCTTTGACATATGGATGTTATTGCAGAGTCGTTCCAGAATTGTTAAGAAGAATAAGACAAGTTGGTACACTAAAGTCTAAAGAAATCTTTAAAAAGGTGTTATTCAACCTTCTGAGAGGAAATTTAATAGGACCGTGTGTTTTACTCACTAACTGTCGGTGGTCTAACTAAGTTCCAACCGCTCTAATAGAGAATTAGTGAAAAACTGAGAAATTTCATTTTGACGCAAAGCAGCTCAACTCAAAGTCCCTTCCTGTGACTTTGTGATGTCCTCTTGTTATATTATTAGTGGAAGACATGCAAGTACTGATCTCAAAACGTAAAAAGGATGGAACAGAGTATTCTCTTACATATGACTGAACTTTTCGTTTAAAGTATTTAAACTGCATTTAGTATTTTCGCAAATAATTCTTCTCTTCCCTTTTGGAATGAACTTTTCTTACATGTCATCCTATTTTCAGGTTCTATTACAGATGCACCTACAAGAACGACATGAAGTGCCCCGCGACGAAGCAAGTCCAGCAGAAGGACACCAGCGACCCACCATTGTTCTCTGTCACTTACTTCAACCATCACACCTGCAGCACCAGCTCAAGCGCCTTAGGAAGCGCTAGAGACATAGCGTCGCAGTCATCTTCGAAGAAGGCGGTGTCAATCTGCTTCAGCCAGCATGCCGCCTCTGAACAGCCCTCATTCCTGACATCCCCAACCACACCACGGTCGCCGATCGTGCACTCTTACAGCGCTAACCAACAGCCTGACAGGAGCGCCTACGCACACCAGTTCCAGTGGACAGGCGGTGTACCATCTCCCACAAGTAACGGTCCTGCTAAGATGGAGGTTGATGACTCTGCGCAGCCAAGCCCTTCGTCCAGCAGCAACAGCGCTCTGTCAAGGACGCTGTTGCCAATCGGTCAGTCCAGGTGCATCGAGTACTTCCATTTCTTGTGATGAACTTCAGGAATGGAAGCAGCAGCATTGTCTGCCTCTTGGAGTGGCAAGTGGAGTTTGTATCTTGAGTTGGCGGCGATATTGCTGTCCCGGGCCTGAAGCCTGAACTACACAGGCCGGGGCCCAATATACTGATCTGCATTGCATAGAGAGATGATTGCCTGCTGCTTACTTCTTTGCATTTGGATTCAAGCCATGTTTTTGTGCTTGAATGATGTGAAGAATGGTATTTGGACTATTGGGGTTTCTTTATTATCTGGTAGTACATAAATGATACGTACGAAGAGCAGGCCTGGTGCAATGGTGAGAGCTGTCAGACTGAGTCACCAGGTTGTGGGTTCGAAGCAGCCTCTCCGTAGATTTTGCGGGAGAAGGCTTGCCTCGGTTTTTTTCTTCCCCAGACCTCACTCATGTGGGAGCCTCCGGCAGTGGGTCTACCCTTTTTTACATGAATGATACGTACAGAATGGGCGCTTGACAGTTGAGATAGCTCCATTTGTTTGTTTAGAGACTGATACTAGTATGTCTCGGATTCCTGGCAGCAGATTATTGGCCATGTTCAGTCTGCTACTACTGAAATGCTGAAGGTTACAGATTCTATACAGTCACAGTTTTATTAAGATGTTTTCTACAATTTTAGAAGCAGGTTGGTTTCTGTTTCTCTATCAAAAGAAAATACAGTCTAGTTTATACCTGGTGGATCTTGTTCAGTTCATATTCGAAAATCCAAATTCGTCCAAAGTTGAAGTGGAGAAATGAGACTAGAGTATGGCTCCAGTGACCTTATTGCAACACGAATTACGAGCGCACTTGAGACGAAGGCAAAACCATCTACGGCCTGGATCCTTTTTTTAGTTTGTTTTTTTTCAGCTGAAACAATGTTTTTCTCTCACAACAAATCAGCAGAAACGTGTGCTGCCTTGCTCGCAGCCGAACTCCCGCGCCAGCTCCTCCAGCTCGCGCCCCCGAGTCGCTGGCTGGGCGCACCGCCGCTGCCACCTCGTCCGCGAGCTCCCTCACCCAACTGGCCACCTCAGCCCACCGCCGGCCGTTCACCGCGTCGTCGAGCACCCGCGCGACCTCGTCCGCGGCGCCACCGGGCGCCGCGTTGAGCCTGCCCCAGCTCACGGGCATGGCCGCGCCGAGCTCGTCCACGAGCAGCCGCGCGTTCACGAATGGTCGGCGGTCATCGGCCACGCCAGCGGGCTCTCGGAGACGTCGTCGCCCTGCCGGAACGTCCGGTCCGATACAGCGACGACATCTGCCGCCACGGGAACGCCGGCGCGCCCGGGAGGTCGGGTAAGGCGCTGGGGCTGTCGTCGTCGCGCTCGTCCTCGCGGCGGGGCATCCGGCGGAACAGCGACTGCAGCACGGCGGTGCCGCACACCGCGCCCGGCGAGAACACCACCCGCGGGACGCCGAGCTCGGCCGCCAGCGGCTGCGTCCAGCCGCAGAAGAAGTCGGAGAGCACGGCGACCACGCGGTCGGGACCGTCCGCACGCGCGCGGGCCCAGGAGAGGAGCGGGCCGCGGAGGTCCGCGAAGGCGACGATGAGCGCCGGGGGCAGGTGCTTGGCGCTCTCGACGCCCGCGGGCAGGGCGTGGTGGGAAGAGAACGGGGGCGTGAGCGCGCGGACGGCGCCGTCGGGGTGCGCGGACAGGAGCGGCGCGAGCTGTGGCGCGGTGGCGGGCGTGGCGACGACGGTCAGGCGGAGGCCCCGGGACGCGAGGAGGCCGGTGAGGTCGAGGAGCGCCAGCATGTGGCCTTGCGCCGGGCACGGGACGACCAGGACTTGCGGCGCCGCAGAAGAGTCGGCAGGCGTGGCCATGGCAACGTACGTACTGTCGCACTCTAATCTCCTGCCGGAGTGGGAGGCAGGGAGGGCGAGGGCGAATGTGATGCCCGTCCGACGTCTGTGTCGGTGCTGTCCTTTCATGTCGGAGATTCCCCGGTCCATTATCGTTAGAAGAGACGATTTGCAACTGAAATAAGGGGCTCAAATTTCTCTTTATTATATCAAACTAATAAAAATTAAATTTTTTTCTCTATCTTAGTGCAAATACGCTGCGTGATCGAGAAAAAAAACTAATGAACATATCTATATGTTGCAATGAGACGTATAATTTGTTGCATGGTCATCTACTCGTAGATAATTACAGCTATGAGATTTTCAATAAATGTGGTCTATTCCAATCACCCTGTTCGCTTGTTGGTTTCAGCCAGGCTTATTCAACCAGCCAACAGTGTTTTTCTCTTAAAAAAACCAGCACCAGCCAGCCTAAACCAGCATCAGCACCAACCAGCGAACAGGGTATATGTCTTGGAGTCGAACTCCATTTCGTCACTTCGCGAAATCAGCCTTCGTACCATGACTAGACGCTAGTGTTCTAACTCATATGAGTTATTGAGTTCAGGTTACACACGGAGGACTTAGTGGCATTTGTGAAAAAAAAAGGTGTACTAAAAATTTCTTTTTGTCTTCAATATTAAATATAGACAAACTATTCCAGTAAATAAAGGGCATGTGTCTACCTAGTAACACATCATTCTCGGAGGTAGTGATAAGGTGCAGTTGGAAGGTTTTTTCGATCATTGGATCGACCAAAAAAACATCAAAGTGATCAATTAGTTAAGATTATGAAGCAAGAAAGTTGGTAAACGGATGAAGTAATTAAAGAGTAGCCCTAAACTACCACTAGATATCGATTAGGCTGAGCTAGGTTGCATGGGCAAGAAATAGTTCTGGGTTGCGGATTCAAACATGATTGTTTGCAAGTATTCTCTTTTTTTTTCTCTCCATGCACAAAGTAGTTGCTAACGCATAAAATTTTCACGGTGAAAGGTGCTCAGGATCGGATGCTCTATCGACTATCACTCTCACTCCATAATGGTAATAATCTCTAAACAAGGACAGCATATTTGCATTGTCATTCTGCTATATACTCTCGAAGAGGCTGAAGGTTTTATACGCCTCTTTTTTGTTTTTGTTTTCCTTCAGATGCATGCATGCAATTTTAGAAATAAGCTGGTTTTGTGCAGGGACGGATCCAACGGTGGGGCGGGCGGGGCTCTAGCCCCCCCTACGGCCGCCGGACCTAGAGAAGAAACAACTTGAGAGGAATTTTGCCATGGATGTTGTCTGGATGTTGAAAAAGCCCCCCTAGATATTTTTTCTGGATCAGTCCCTGCTCCCTTTCTTCTCTGAAAAAAAGGTCAGTATTGGAGGCAAAATATTGGCAACCTTAACTGAATTGAATTTATTACAGTTGACCCAGGGTCCATGGACCTGGAGAAGTTCGTTCATATTTAGTGGGCCTGAAGAACCATTTCGTGTAGGATGTTGACTTCAGAGTTCATAGACCGTCACTGGCTGTGGTGTTGGGCCTGCCCATGCAAGCACGTGGGCTCAGGCTGCGCGTTTGGGCTGTAGCGCTGTGGGCTATCATCCAGTGACATGCGGAGCTATGGTGGTCTGGGCGTAAGATGGGTTCTCTTCTTTCTTTCTTTCTTTTTTGAGAAAATTAGTTTCTTGACCCTAAAAATAAGTTGTGCTTAGTTTCTTAGCCATTTTTCTCTTGAACTTGCCTATTTGGCCCTAAAACGAATTTTATTTAGTTCATTGGCACTTTCCGTTAGTTTGATGGTCTAACAGTGCTAACTTGTACACGAAATGACTCTTTTACCTCAAGCGCCGAAGGCAACAGTCCAGCCGCCTACAATAGAGATATACAGACCTTTGAGGCTGCCTATTATAAAAAAATTCCGAAAATAGGGTATAATGTTTTTTCAAGCAAAGAATCATTAGTTTTTTTATATATATTGTGCAAATATAATGATTTCATACTTGAAAAAATATTTTCAGCAGGCTGCCTATAGTAGAGTCATGTGCAAATATATATAAAAATAATTTTCTCGTACAAGTTATTTTGCGTATAAGTAGAGGACCGTTGCCTTGGGCGCAAGGGGTAAAAGAGTCATTTCGCATACAAGTTAACACTGTTAGACCATCAATTTAATAGAAGGGTCGAGAAACTAAACAAAATTCATTTTAGGGCCGAATAGACAAGTTCGAAGGAAAAAAGGCCAAAAAACTAAGCACAACTTTCTTTAGGCCAAGAAACTAATTTTCTCTTTTCTTTTTCAATTTTGTTGCTTCTGTACTGTTGCTGGAACGGTGGCAGTACTACATGCAAAACCTAAAATGGAACAGATACCGCCATACTCAATTGGTACTACCTCCGTCCATAAAAGAATACAATTCTAGCACAGTATCACGTTTTAGTATCTTAAGTTTGATCAATTATAGATAAAAAAAATATCTACGTTTATGATACCAAATAATTACCATCAGATTAATTATAAAATATATTTTTATAATAAATTAATTTAAAGTCATAAATATGAATATTATTAACTAAAAACTTGGTCAAACGTGAACCACTTTTCGTGGCACGTAAATCATAGTTGTATTCTTTTCAGGACGGAGGTAGTACAAGACATTCTATTATGAGCTAATAAAGGGCGGCACTTCCTAAAAAAAACTGGTACAGGATATTGCAAGTTGCAACGACGACCTGTCCTTATTTTTAACAGAACTTGATAACTTGTACCCGAATTTATGTATGTTTCCAACAAGCACCTTGGCATCATCATTATTATTAGAGTCAAGTTTGAATTTACCGCTAGAGTCATTGAATTTGAAAAAAAAAAACCCTCTAACTTGAATACCAGACTATACATACACCTTAGCTTTTAAAACTGAACAAAATACACTACTTGACAATTTCAAAGTAATTTTTATTGACGTGGCAATGAGCCCCACATGTAAGGTGGTCTCTTTCTATTCTCTTATATAAAGAATCATTACTTTTTCATATGATATCGGATTAATACAAACTTTATATCAACATTGTAGAGCTCGACACAATCTATGACTTTTTAGTTGATAACTTTTATATTTGTAGAGCTCGACACATGTAAAAAAAATTCAACGATCTTGGGGATGTTGGCATGATCTATATTCCTCAATGTAATCCACAACTTTATAGCCGATAACTTTTTTTTATCTCAGATCGTTTAAATGCATAAATATTTGTTTTAATATCTCTATTTTTTATTTTGATTTTTCGAAACGACCTGAAATGTTGTCAAGGCCCATACCAAGTTTATACTTCTCAATGTGATCTAAAACTTTGCCGTTAACAACATTTTTGTCGGAGATCATTTAGTGGACCAAATATTCTCTGATTTTGATTTTTTTTAAATCAAATGGCCTTGGACTTTGACATGGTCTATACCAAAGTTATATATCTCACCTTCATCTATAAGCTCAAGATTTTTTTAAAAGCTCAAAGGTTTGTTTTAAGTTCTCTGATTATGAAATTCATTTTTTTTTATTTTTTTTTCAAACAACCTTAGATGTAGGCATACCACATTTGTGGTGCTTGATAAGATCTAAAGCTTTGTAATTTACTTTTTTCATTTCATGTTTTTTAGGAGCCCAAATATTCAATAAAGATGACATGGCTAAACAAACCAAGGGCACATGGAGCCCACAAGCCAAATATGTGCCGCATCAGCTGAAACAATCATCAAAACCACTTTGAACTCTTTTAAAACGGTAATTTGTTCAGTTTTAAAAGTTGAGGGAGTTTTTTTAGATAATGGGAAAAAAGCTTCTGGCCTCTACGAGAGTGCACACAACCAAGGTCTTACAAATTTTTTAGCTAATTGTTGTAAAAAAGGGAACAAGAACACAACTAGATCAAAGTGATTATAAGCAAAGTCTATTATTGCTCCTCCATTCACTCTTTGGCATAAAAGTCCAATGCAACAACTTCAAAGGTTGAGGGATTTATGTTGTTCGGTATTTAAGTTCGAGAGTGTTTTTTAAATTCATGGAGCAAATCGAACTTTACTCTCAATTATTATTATAGTTCAACTCCAATTATTATGATTAAACCTGCTATAATATCATGCTGGTAAGTGGCAAGTGACATTTTATATTGACCCCAGTCCCTAGTACTTGTGTGGACAGAAGAAACGATATGCATGGAAGAACCTTTGATTTCTGAATTCTGATAGTCGCCAATATCGGGAATGTCCATTTGAAATACTGCAAACACGTCAGGTTGTGGACTAAATGACAAAGCCGTGTGACTATTGCTACGTTCTTCAAATAAAAAAAAAGTCAGGCGCGTATTGCTACGTTCTTCACCAACTCTTAATATATTGCAGCGCCATTGGGGCCTAGTAATGTGCTCCATCGGTTTCAAGTTTATCTGTGTCAATTTCTTTTAACTTTGATCAAAATTATATGAAAAATGTGTCGACATATACACATTAAATTAGTTCTATCAAATCCATCGTAAATATGTCGTGACAGTATATTTATTTGGTATTGTGGATATTGATATATTTTATTATGTATATAATTTGGTCAAATAAAGTAAGACACTAGTATAGAAGCGAGCATCAGTCCCGGTTGGAAAACCCTTCAGCGCGAATCCAAGACTAAAGCCCGCCCCTTAGTCCCGGGTCAGGGAACCGGGACTGAAAGAGAACCTTTAGTCCCGTTTGATAATACCAACCCGGATTAAATGGGGCTCCAGAACTTGCCCCGGGTTTAGCATGTTTAGTCCCGGTTGGTGTTGCCAACCGGTACTAAATGTACTTTTTTCCTTTTTCTTTCTTTTTTTCTTTTATGGTTTCTTTTTAATTTAATTCTTTTTTGTTTCAATTAGGCTTTTGTATATGAATTCTACGCTACTAATATACGTCCATACATATAAGTTTCTATTCAAGTATTATACATACATGACAAATTAAAATGTATGGAAACTATATAAATATTTCAAAAGCTTGTACATGGAATCTCATTCATCTACATATGCAAACTACCAAGTGAGTTTGAGTTCAAATAACGTATAAATCAAAAAAATTCACCATTATTTCCAATCTAAAATACCATGAATTCCTCTATTTCTAAACCAGGAAACGAGCCATACTAGCAATGAAACAGGAGAGGATGAATGTGTTAACCTTTAGAACCCATGAATGGATGGAGGAATGAAGTCTTCACAAATCCCACAAGAATTAACTCCTTTCACGAGCAAGAACAGAGAGCAGCAGAGCTCGAAATGGCTCAGGCTGGGGGATTCAACCTGGACTAATGATCCCTTTAGTCCCGAGCACAAATCCAACTGAGACTAAAGCCAAAAACCAAAAATTTGTTCTCTACTAGTGAGATAAATTTAACTTGGATTATTGGAACAAAACTATAAGGGCATGTGGGATCTAAATCCTCGTGGAAACATTTCGGATGAGGTTTATTCCTTGAAACGTTCATTTGGAGAATCAAAATCACTCCATGAAGCTGGTTGACTAGTTATTTGGAATTTGAATTTTGAAAAAGAGAGGAAGTAATCACAATGACCAGCATATATACCCTTGTGTTTTTGTGAAACTATAAACGCCACTAGCTAGAAAAATTCTATATTTTCTAGACATTTAAATTTTACATAGAAAAGCCTACTAATACACTCTTGGTTAGCTTAATTAACTGTTCGCACCTAGTATATATTTTAGAATTGATGGAGCAGGTTAATTTCCATACCGGTCATCTGGTTTCATGTTGCTTGCTCAATTTCCACGCTGTAAATTTTTTTATGAAACTGGAGGCATTACGTGAAAAACAGTTTGTAGCAACAAGACTTTTTTAGGGGCGGCTGGCATTGGAGCCGCCCCTACAGTGATGTACTCGGACTCCAGTACAGCAGCGCCTCTATAAATAGCACAATAGGGGCGGTTGGTAATACGAGCCGCCCCTACAAATGCGTCGATTTGTAGGGGTGGCTTGTATTACGAGCCGCCCCTGCTACCAGCAAGCCACGTCGCCCCAATTCACCCCAAATAAATGGATGCCTTCCCTTCGCGAAAAAGGGCTCCCTCCCACGCCCAGCCTCCCCTCCCGCTCATCTCGCTCACGCTCCTCTCGCGGCGCGCCGCCTCCACCGCTCGCGCCCCGTCCCCGTCCCCTCCCCCGCCCATGCCTCCCCTCCTTCTCCCTCTCCTTCTCCCTCTCTACCTCTCTCTCTCGACGTGGTGGCGCACCAACCCGGCCCCGGCGCGGGCACCTCCATGTGCGCATGGCCTGGGCGGCGCCGCCGCCGGTGTGCGCCGCAACCGCGCCGACGGGCCCGGTGGTGGCCGCCTCCTGCCACGACGCGGCGCCCGCGTGCCCCGCCGCTAGCCGCGGCGCGTGGCTGCCCCCCGGCGCTGCTGAAAGGTCCTAATGGCTAGAGGGGGGGTGAATAGCCTAATAAAAATTTCTACAACAACACTTAACAAAAGGTTAGACAATTATGAGGCGAAGCAAGTGTTGCGCTAGCCTACTCAAAATTGCAAGCCACCTACCACAATTATAGTTTAGATAGTGTCGATTCACACAAGAAGTATGACACTACTCTATGTTAGTGTGCTCTCAAAGACTAACTAAAGAGCCACACCAACCAAGCAAGCAAGCTCTCACAACTAGTTACACTAAATAGCTTGTCAACTAGTTTGCGATAATGTAAAGAGAGTGATCAAGATAGTTATACCGCCGTGTAGAGGAGTGAACCAATCAATCACAAGGATGAATAACAATGAAGACCAATCACCTCGGAATCAAATGATGAACACAATGATTTTTACTGAGGTTCACTTGCTTGCCGGCAAGCTACTCCTCGTTGTGGTGATTCACTCACTTGGAGGTTCACGCGCTAATTGGCTTCACACGCCAAACCCTCAATAGGGTGCCGCACAACCAACACAAGATGAGGATCACACAAGCCACAAGCAATTCACTATAGTACCTTTTGGCGCTCCACCGGGGAAAGGTCAAGAACCCCTCACAATCAGCACGATCGGAGCCGGAGACAATCACCACCTCCGCTCGACGATCCTTGCTGCTCCAAGCCGTCTAGGTGGCGGCAACCACCAAGAGTAACAAGCGAAATCCACAGCAAAACACGAACACCAAGTGCCTCTAGATGCAATCACTCAAACAATGCACTTGGATCACTCCCAATCTCACTATGATGATGAATCAATGATGGAGATGAGTGGGAGGACTTTGGCTAGGCTCATAAGGTTGCTATGTCAATAAAAATGGCCAAAGATGTGAGCCACAGCCGGCCATGGGGCTTAAATAGAAGCCCCCATGAAATAGAGCCATTATACCCCTTCACTGAGCACACTGCGCTCTGACCGGACGCTCCGGTCTTACTGACCGGACCCTGGACCCAGCGTCCAGTCCACAGATGAACGCCATGCGTCATCAGCTTCAAACGTTGTTCGTCATATTCCAACGGCTACTAAGTTGACCGGAGACTCCGGTAAAACTGACCGGACGTTGGAGCCTCAGCGTCCGGTCGAGTACAGTAAGGGTCAAAACTTGGTTTTCCTCGACCAGACGCGTCCGGTCCACCTCGATCGGACACAGCCCAGCGTCCGGTGGTAAACCCTAGCCTCTGTACCGCCAGTCAACGCGACCGGACGCAGCCAGTCAGCGTCCGGTGCTTTTGGATCCAGCATCCGGTCAGTTGACCGACGCCAGCATCTCCTCTGTTTTCACTTCTAACTTCTTCACCCTCGCTCCAATGTGCCAACCCCCAAGTGCATCACCTTGTGCACATGTGTTAGCATATTTTCATAAATATTATCAAGGGTGTTAGCACTCCACTAGATCCTAAATGCATATAAAATGAGTTAGAGCATCTAGTGGCACTTTGATAACCGCATTCCGATATGAGTTTCACCCCTCTTAATAGTACGGCTATCAAACCTAAATGTGATCACATCCTCTAAGTGTCTTGATCACCAAAACAAAACAGCTCCTACAAATTATACCTTTGCCTTGAGCTTTTTGTTTTTCTCTTTCTTCTTTTCAAGTTTAAGCCCTTGATCATCGCCATGTCATCACCATTGTCATGTTATGATCTTCATTGGCTTCTCCACTTGAAGTGTGCTACCTATCTCATGATCACTTGATAAACTAGGTTAGCACTTGAGGTTTCATCAATTCACCAAAACCAAACTAGAGCTTTCAGCTGCCTGCTCCCTGCGGTCCTCGCAGTGACTCAGATCTGGGGCGACGAGATAGGGTTCGTGTTTTCTTCTTCGATTCCTCCCTTTTCCTCCGTTGATCTGGTCAAGTCAGTTGTATGGTGATGTAATATGACTGTGGTTTCGTATTTTTCCACTGAATTGTTCTGTATTTTTTATTTCCCTTTGGATGTGTAGCTCTGATTTCGTTGTTGTTCTATCTCTGCAGGTAGTAGTTTGTTAATCTGTGACCTAATGCCTGTGTATGTTCACTATAAAGCTAGGATAAGAAGTATAACTATCTTTGGAACTGCAAAGACTATCTCGACTCGGTGAAGACTTTCTTCAGAAATCAATCTATTAACTTATTTTATGAGGCTAGCAGATCACTTTACTGATTTTGTTCTGGCACATGGGAATAGGCATCTAGGATAATATTAGCAACTGATGATGATCATCCAGGTCAGGCTCTGGCCGAGGAACTTGCTCGTCGACTTGGTAAAGAAAGGTTTGTGCATCAGCATTCTTTAACTATTGTGAAATAAAATGTATGTGACCATTCTTTTTTTTCATTTCCTTTTTCCCATTTGATTTGACTCAATCAGATGTTGGAGAGTCAAGTGGCCAAAGAAGAATGATACAGATACTTGCAAGGATGCAAATGAGGTTTGTTATGGAATGCATAGGTTCATTTGACATATTCTTGAAATCAGTTCTTGGAACTTGGGTAGTCTTTTGTCATTATGTAATCAGCCCTTGTAACACCTTTTTTTTGACCTACAGGTACTGATGTTTTTAGGTCCGCAAGCATTGAGAAAGGTTATAGAAGATGCATAACTGTATCCTATAAGAGGCCTTTTTCATTCAAAGATTTCTTCCCAGAGATTGATAATTACTTTCTTGGAATACATGGTGATGAGCTTTGGTATTCATACTGGATGGAAATCTTTGGATGATCTTTACAAGGTAAAAAAAAGTTTTATTGCATTATTCAATATTCCTTAGTTCATTGGTGAAGGTGGGTTCTCAAGAAGAGTTAGCTTTCTTTATTATAACAGTAATGCTTTTGCGTGCCTCATCACAGGTACTTTGCTCACAGAAGTTTTATTTCATTATTCAATATCCCTAAAGAGAATGATTATCTTTTAGAGGAATGTTAGTATTTCACCGTGTTTATTTGGTTATAAGATGGTAAAGTTTAGTTGGTTAAGCAATACTTGTTTTGATGGAACAAAATGCATTTAATATCAGTCTAGAGAACACAATTTGTTGTCTTTTAATGTTACTGCCACTGATTCATGTATTTTTTTTTGTATCATATTCGTTTTCTGTCTACAGAAACAATGATATGCTGCTGCTTAGCTTATAACAAGTGGAAATGAGTTTGAGCTCATTTTTTGCAATGCCATGTCTTCAATTGGTATTGAATCTCTGCCTGGTTGCTTGAGTTATTTCTACTAAATGTAGCCGAATGTGGTTCAAGTTCTGAACCTGCAAATTGTCTATGCAAATTTGTCATTGTTGGCTTTGTCTTAGGGCCCTTAAACTTAACACTTGGAGATGCTTTTTCATGTATGGAAATTACAAACTTATCAATTATGAAAGGCAAAGGCAAACACAATAGTTGACATGATGTGAGGCAAATCACAACAAGAGAACTAATGTGATCTGTGGGCAGCATATTTACAAACCATGACCCAATTGGATCATTTACGTGTTTATCCATACAGATATCGAGCAGCAGGTTGGATCAAATTGAAACTTTTCTTCTGGTTTGCTGATAACTTACAATAAATTTTTATAATAATGCAAAAGTCTGCATTGTATTTTACGTCATCTTCAGTTCTGCATTGAGAACCAATAGATCATGCCTTAAGATGTTGCATTATGCAATATTAGTGTTTCTCTGTACATTTTTTTGGTAGCTGTCTTCCTTTTTGAATAACTTTTACCTGTTGCTACTGTCCCCATGTTTTACGGTTTAAAGTGTATTGATTGAAATGGAAATACTATGTTTCTTATCTAAAATGTCTGATACTATAGCCATCGTTCAAATATAGCTTTAATACTGAAACTTTGTTTTAAGCACAGTGCACTTAATTACTCATTTTTTACTCTGTTTGCCCTAGTGGTGATTACCTCTTTGCCAATTTATTACATATGTTAGACATATCTACTTGTACTACACATACTACCTCTATTTTTTGTTTTGTTAGCACTTGAGTGCTTGCTTGGTCTTTTTGTGATATAGATATATGTTTTGTTGTCATAATATGAGCCTGTTTGTTATTATTGTGATTCTCGTACTATAGAAGATGTTTAGAAACTTTTGGCTAAACAATCTTGTTTGGGCCACAATATTACAGTCAAGTTTGCCAGGATACTTGATCATGTATTTTACTCGTCACAGGATGATTTGGGGGAGCACGTGTTGGTAATTTGAATTTTTTTTAGCCGAAAAATATACTGTAGGGGCGGTTGGTACTGTAGCCGCTCCTACAAATTGATTTGTAGGGACGGCTGATAACACTAACCGCCTCTACAAATCGATTTGTAAGGGCGGTCTGGGAACCGCCCCTACAAATGCATGATTTATAGAGACGGTATGATAGGGGCGGCTGACCGAGCCGCCTCTACAAACCAACGCCAGCCGCCCCTACAAATGCTTTTTGTAGTAGTGAGGGGCCTAGGCCCCTACATGAATTTATTGAAAGGTAAAAGAGGTTTACAAAATATTACAAAAGGGCTTCAAGAGACCCAAAAGGAAACAAATAAAATGAGAGCGCCAAAGAAAATTACAACAGATTCTGGATCCATGAGTCAAAAATTGTTGAATATTTGGCCTTTGCTCTTAGAGAAAGCAGCTTCATTATTTCCTTTTTGAAGCTGAACTTGACTGCCTCCAAACTGGGCTTCATATTGTTGAAGATGAAGTCATTTCGTATATTCCAAATGGCCCAAGTCATCAGTATGGCTATCATCATGAAACACTAGCTAGGTCCGGATCTCTATACATCATCGTAATATAGGTGTCTTTTGTGGCAGGCATGCATTATTGGCAATTGGCATGCATGGACCAGTCTCACTTTCTCATGTGAACGCACGCTGCACCACGATTGATATATGAGCGAAGGGGACACACTGCACTGCGCGCTAGTGGACAACATAAACAACTAGCGAACCCTAATTAGTTTATCTATCCACTTGCAGATCTATAGCAACAGATAGTATATATTCATCTAGCTAGAAGGGCCACACTGCATATGTTTGCTGTTTAATTAACTTGATTTCATCAAAAGAAGTATATGTACTCTATGGCCATGCGTGCACACGGATTTTAGTTTTGAATTCGAATTGTATATAGGCAAAACTACTCACTATGTATTCAGTCATTTGTTGTCAATCCACATATATAGGCACATGCATATATATGCACCGGAAGGTATATGTACTAGTAGGGCAGGAAAGGACAGGGCAAGGTGCTGATGTGCTACACCGCGTATTGAAAAATTAAAAAGAATTCGAAAGCAGAGACGACAAGGCGCGGGCGGCAACAAATACCACTGTAAAGGTGAGGGGCAAATCTAAGGATTCGACGATCGACGAACCTGCAGGAGCGAGCTACCTAGTCGTGTGGTCGTCGTCGTCGTCAACGTTCCACTTCCACCATCATATAGCCCATTTTATCTTAAACTAGCTACCCCATATATACGGCCATACTTATTAGCATTACGTTAGCACATGACGAGTGCATCCTTACGTTTGCATTACACTCCAATAATTCCTTTCCAACATTCCGCGTATCATATATATCTATCCTTTATTTTAATTAGTAGAAAATTAAAGAAGAGGCGAGATCGACATGCCTTGTCAAAGCGCGCACTATCAAAGGAGAAATAATGGGTCCCCTTTTCCTTCTTGCCACCGGCATACTCGCGGGGAGAGAAAGAAGGAAAGGGGCCTAGACTGCAACAGCGGTAGCGGTGAGGAGCAAAAGGGCAGCGCCGGCGGCGCGGCAGCTCCTGGAGGGTGGCAGCGATCAGCAGCTAATGCTCGTAGATCCACGCTGCTCTTGTTGACTGACTGCGCATGCACACGCGTCGTCAACACTGATGAGGAAGGACCAGCAGAAATCTTTGGTTAATATGATTATGACTGAATTTTTCTGTGAATGCGTAGCAAATACTAAAGCTGCTGAATGCTGATGGAAGAGAACGACGAAGTTAAAAAGGTTTGTTTCAGTTTCAGAGGCGGTGTTTAGCTAGTTCCGGGCATCTTCTAGCTTGGACTATTAGTGCCTGTCCTGCTGTAACCATACTTTAGTGAGCTCACCTGCTACCTGCTGAACGACCAATGTATCCATGGATTGCTATCCAATTCCAAGCGCTCTGGTCTGGTCCACCACCCAAACGGCCACACCACACATGGAGGCAGCAGGAGAGGAGGCTGCACTGCCGCTGCATATATATAAGCTCGTCGAAGGCCACCATGGTCCATGGATGAGTTGCCACATGCCCACAACACAAACAAGCATCAGTTCTGGCAGCACTACTCCATAGTCCTCCGTATATATCCAGCAAGAACTGAAGAGGAGGTCATCGATAGATGGCTTGCGTGGCGGACCGTGAGACTGCGGTGAGGGAGGTAGCGCAGGTGTACGAGCTCATCAAGCTCCAGCAGCCTCTCCTCCTCGTCAACTGCTCCTCCTCGTCGCCGCCGTCGACCCAGCTCGCGCAGAGCCTCCTCAGCAAGGCGCTGCGAGCCCTCAACGTCGCCCTCTCCGTCATGAAGCAGCAGCAGCCTGCTGCTCCTGTGGCACCAATAAGCGTCGTCAAAGCCGAACCTCAGCTCTCTCCGCCCATCCCGGCGTCTGCCGACTCCCAAGCCATAGTACCCATCACGGCAACAAGAGGCGCCAAAAGAAGGTGTGTGTGAATGTGTGGCTGTGTGCACTGCTGGATCGATTTCAGCGGTTCTGTGTGCAGTTAACTGTTAACCCTCTTCAACTCATTCGCTGACTGCTGCTTTCAATAATTGAAATTTCTACAGATCATCAGTAGCAATGGAAGGTAAGAAGAAGACCTCGTCGTCATGGACGACCTTAACCGCCGTGCCCTACGACGACGGCTACGGGTGGAGGAAATACGGCGAGAAGAAGATCAACGGGACGCTCTTCACGAGGAGCTACTTCCGGTGCACCTACAAGGACGACGCCGGCTGCCTGGCCACCAAGCACGTCCAGCAGATGGACAACAGCGACCCGCCCATGTACCACGTCACCTACAACAACGACCACACCTGCAGCAGTGTCAAAGCCAACACCGGCAGCAGCAGCAGCAACCTCACTGCATTGCTAGCAGGCTGCTGCGGCAAGGGAGTGATGACGACGGCGACAACGACGATGACCAATGCTCCGACTGGGCATGCTGCTGCGGCTGCCATGAACATGAAGCAAGAACCACCGCTGCTGCTGCCTCCTCTGGTCGAGCCTGCTTCTGCCTGCTTTCCTTATGACCAAATGCCACAGCGCCAAGAGCCGATATTTCCTGTAAGTATGGAGCAGTTCTACGACTCTCCTGCAAGCGATATCCCGTCGGCTACTGGTTCATGCATCTCCGGCGAAACCAGCTGGTGGGATGGGTATTCTGGGGACATGGCGGCGCAGATGGCAGCTGAAGACGACCCTCTCCACGATCTCGACCGCTTCCTCGAGTGCGATAGTTTCATGGACTACCCGTGCTAACTAGCTCCGCAGCCTAGCTAATTAATTAATAGGATTTATGAAAGTAGAAGTAGTATAGTTTGATCTTCCATTTTTTGTTTTTTTTTGGGGGACAGTAGTAGTGCCAATAATGCAGAGTTTTGTAGGGAAAAGATCATTTAGCGGTTTATGTAATGAGATGTCAAATAGGATCAGTGCACGAGGATGAGATGTAAAACAACGACAATTCGATATGTATAATGGCCGGCACCTTATGTTTTGGTTTGCTGGTGCTTAACTGTTTAAGCACTGTATTATGGTCCTTGGAGAGAGGTGCCTAAGGTTTCAAGTAGCAGCCTAAGCTATATTAGTGGTGGCCTCCTTCACTCAAAATCTATAAAAAGCTACAGTAGGATATAGCGGTGGATATTCATTTAACGTTTTCTAAAAACATAAAAAATATCTCAATTTATTATACACATAAACATAGAACTAACAAAATTTCAAGGACACAATACTCAAATACATGTCTATGGCTTTAGGATAACATGTCTCCATGTCCATTATTTCACAAATGTTTAACTAATCACTATAATCCGTAATTAATTAACATTCATATTCACTTTGCAATTCAACAGTAAACAACTTAAGAATTATTCAATGGTTCGTTACATCATTTAACTAAGTAAGAACATATTGGAGAGACATATATTCTAGTCACTTCAGCAAAGAATGAATATTTACCTCAGTAAAGATTAGTGGGGCTCAATAAAATGGAGAGCGCCGATGCCTGGACGTCTGATGGATACAGATCCATCGGACGGTTCCCGTGGATGCAAGCCTAGCGCACAGCCCGTGTACCGAATGGCCCAAAAATCTCGCTTCCCTTTCTTCCCGTCGCGTACTGCTCCAGTCGACCGTGTCCCCCCCCCCCCCCCCCCCCCCCCGCGCGCCGCTCAACAATCGTTGAAACAATCGATCCCCAATGTCTCACCTACTGTAACAAATCGAGTTTCTCTAGAGAATCATCCCTATGCACATCACCCACCCCAATCGTTGTAAACGATTCGGCGGATTTGTTCAAGCAGACTCATGGAGGAGGTGCTTCGAGCAGCAGATTACCAGTTCATTGATTAGATGGAGATCTCGCAGCTGCCAATTCCAGGAGCGTTCCCATATCTATTCATGGCATGGCTGAGGTAAGATCTATGATTTCCAGCTTCTTTCGACCTATGCTTGCAATAGTGGATAGTTCCTTGTTCTTATCTGTAGCAGACTGTATGCAGATTACCATTTGCAACGGAGTTTTATAGAACGTGAAACATCTACTTATGCAGTTTGCAACATGGGGTGTAAGTAGGATGATCTCGAATTTATGATGTATTTACTGTGTTCATTTGATCTAGTCCATGGTTGCTTGTTTTCATGTTTATACCAAGGAAACATAGAATTATAGCACACGTGAAACATCTACTTATACAGTTTGCAACATGGGGTATATGCAGGATGTAAATAGTGCCAGCATGCAACAACAAACATTTGTTGGACTGCCACAAAATACCGCAAGCTCGAGCAATAACAATTGCAGTCACACAAATATTTATACATCACGTGGAATTGTTGCTGAAGTAAGATCTTTTTACTACATCAAGCATTGTTTCATTAGTTTCCTTTAAGGATGGTGCATATGTGTGTCATGCTTAAAACTTTTGCATCATTGTTTTGTAGGGAAAAGGTGAAATGGATATCAATCATAGTGTCTCCAACAATGACACTGATGTGCAAGGCTATATTGATTTGGATGTGTCATCTAAAGAAGAAGTTTACCATGAAGAAGAAGATGTGTGTTCATAGCCTATGGTGCCATTTGTGAGGGTGGAATTTGATAGTGTTGAAGAAGCGAGGAGACTTTACAATGCTTATGCATTCAAAATGGGTTTCAGTATCCGGGTTGCATCATCAAGGAACAGTACTGTTACTAAGGAGCTTATTAGGAAGGAATTTGAGTGCACACATGCCAGAAGGCCAGATAGTGAGCAGGAGGACAACACTTCAACTAGCATGGTGACCAATGATGTATCAAAAGTTAAGGCCTCAAAGAGGAAGAGCTCGACCAAAGATGTAGCACAAGCTAATGCCTCAAAGAAGAAGAGTTCTTCGGCTATACTGACCACAGCGTCAAAAAAGTGCAGCACTATCAAGAAATACGACCGCAAGGCACATATGGCAGTTGGTCTGCGGGGCGGTAAATGGAGAGTGGTTGTGATGAAAGTAGAACACACACATCCCTTCGTGAAGTAGATTGGAAGAAGGAAACAACTAAGGTCCCATCGACGCATTTTGTTTGCAGATTATGAGCTTCTGAAGACACTCCACCATAGGAACATTAGCACCATGCAAATCATGGTTGTGCTTTCTGATTTCCATGGTGGGATTGAAAACTTGTCGTACAACACCAAGAATATTTCAAACTTGAGGAGTCACCTGAGGAAGGGAGTTCATTTAAGAGATATGGAGGCAACATTAGAGTATTTCCAGAAGCAGCAGTTCGAGAGTCCAACCTTTTTTATGCGGTGAAGATTGATAGTGACAATGCTGTTAGGGGGTTGTTTTGGGTGGATGGAAGGACAAGGGAGATGTACAAGACTTTCATGGATTGTATCTTTTTTGACACAACCTTTTATGTTAATAGGTACAACATGCCATTTGCTCCCATAGTTGGTGTGAACAACTATATGCAGAGCATATTGCTTGTTTGTGCCTTGCTTCCGGACAAAACGATTGAATCATTTGTCTGGGTATTCTGAACCTTGAAAGAAGCAATGGGTGGACTTGAACCAAGGAATATAATGACCGACCAAGATAAGGCCATGAAGGCTGCAATAGCGCTGGTGTTCCCTGATGCTGTACATAGATGCTGCAAATTTCATGTAGTGAACAAGGCTTGTAAGAAACTTGGTTGGCTGATCAACTCTAGTGAAGAATTTGCTAATGAGTTCGATTCTTGCATTAATCATACTAAAACGCAGAGAAGAATTTGAGCTCAGTGTGGCATAGCTTGGAGAAGTACAACCTGCATAAGAATGAGGCATTTTAGAACATGTCAGTTGCTAGGACAATGTGGGCACCAGCATACTTTAGGAAATCATTCTTCCGTTTCACAAGCACTACAGGAAGGTCGGAAAGTATGAATTCACTCTTCAAGAAGCTAGTGCATCCACAAGATTCGGTGCTGCAATTTGTAACATAATATGAGTACATCATGGACACAAGGATTGAGAAAGAGAATCTTGAAGGCTGCAAGGGTGAGATTTTAGAACCACCACTTTGGGGGAGATATGCATTTGAGAAGCAAGCTGCTCGCTTCTACACTAGGAGTGTTTTCTTCAGATTCCAGGAGTTGTTACATGACTCAACATCATGCAAGAAGGGGCAGGTCACTGTAGAGGGTGAAGGTGTTTCCATAGAGATATTGAAACAAGTGCACAGATGCGGTTAGCTAACATGGAAAACCTACAACGTTTCAGTCCAAGATAATGCAACAACATATTCATGCACATGCAATATGTTTGAGCAAGATGGACTTTTATGTCCCCACATTCTGAAAGTATTCACCAGCTGCGATGTAGAACAAATTCCAGAGAAATACTTGCTTAGAAGATGGTCAGAGGAAGCAACCATAAAGATCAGTGAAAACTTCTTGTCACCTGAAGCCTGTTTTGGTGTTCCTACAACCAACAAGCTCAGATATAATGGATTGTGCAAAAAATGAGTGGACTAGCAGCAAATGCTTGTTTTGCTCCTGACAAGTATAAAATTGCTTTACAAGGGATAGACAAGGTTTGGGAAGATGTTAAGATAGCCGGAAGTGAAGCAAGTATGGAAGTAGATGAATGCCAAGAACAAAGGACGATCAACACAACCATGGTGAACAACCCTCCCACCAATGATTCAAAAGGAAGGCCAAAGGATAAAGTGGAAAGGAAGAAGAGCATTGTGCAGCAAGTGAGGGAGAAAGCTATAAAGAAGAGTAAATCAAAGAAGAAGAAGGGAAGTAAGAAACCCCCATGCTCCTATTGCCATGAAGACGGGCATAGCGTTCAAACATGCAAATACATGTAAACAGCACAAGAGATACTGAAACGGAGTTGAAGCTCTAGTTTGAGTTCTTGTTCATAATTAGGTCATAGCACTAGATCATTTTTAATTTAATTTATAGCATTTTACAATACAATTAATTGCTGCTCTTGCAAGTGGTGTTCTCAAATGTGATGTATCAAAGTTTGAGTGGATGTACCCTAAAGACTACCCATAGCAAAAGCAGTTGCATGTGGTGAAGTATGGCAAAACGCACATTGATGTTCTGTTATGCCATTTTCTGAGACTATAATCGACCATATTGAATTGGTAGTAGCGGTCTGTTGCAAGTACCTAAATCATATGTTGCAAGTACCTGAATCATATGTTACATCTAAAAAATATGGTCATAAAACAGCATAATTTCACTACTGCTACATCTGAAATGCTCTAATGAAACAGCCGAGTCTCACTACTGTTACATCTGAAAAATGTGGTTATGAAACAGCAAAAATTCACTACTATTATTTCTAAAATGCTCTAATGAAACAGCCGAGTCTCACTACTGTTATATCTTAAATACTCTAATGAAACAACATAAATTCACTACTGTTACATCTGAAGTGCTCTAATGAAACAGGCGAGTCTCACTACTGTTACATCTAAAAATATGGCCATGCAACAGCAAAGGTTGACTACGGTTACATCTAAAATGCTCTAATGAAACAGCCGAGTCTCACTACTGTTACATATGAAATTGTGGCTATACAAAAGCAAAGGTTGACTACCAGATCGTGCATATGGAAAACATTGTTGCAAAAGTGGACAAACATTGACAAAGCATGGACCAATAGAAAAAGAAATGTTGCAACACATGCTAAAGAACTAACCAACATTTTTAGAAAGATGTTCACAGTACACAACATTGCAACACTAGCAGACTTTAGTTGCTACCAAAAGTAGATCAACATCATGCCAGGATGTTTCCAAGGTATGATGACCTAAGATTACAAGCATTCAGATATTACCACATAGCATAACAGGACTCCATATTTACAAGAATTCTAGTATTTCAATGCACATCGTTCTCCTGACACCTCCTAAGGTACATAGCATCAACTTGATCAGGTCTTCTTGGCATCATACTTCTTCACAAAGTCATCTAGCTTAACCACATTGCATTCTGATAGAAGGAGTAGTGTAGTAGCGTGCTTCCTGTACTCTAGCATCGACCCCTGGCAGAGAGATAATGAAAAAAAGAAAGGAGAGCAAAACTGAGCAAGCATATTTAGAGACAAAAATAGGAGTTGCAAAAATAAGAAAAAATTAGAATGGAAACACATACTTTCTCAAGCGATGAAGCTACAATTTTCTTGCCATCCCATGCGTCCATATAATCCATTGTGTATAGTCGGTAATCAAACCTTTTAAGAAAAAGGAACAATAAAACATGTGAACATCCAATCGTTAGGCGATAATGACAAGGAGGGACATGCTAAATTGGAAACATACAAATTCTTTTGTTTAGGATATCCTATAGGATAGATCCAGTCAAAACGAGACACGTCAATTTTGAGGACCCCATGTTTTAGTGTTGTGGCTGCAAAATTCTGAATCTAAAAAATAATGAAACAGTTCAGGAATACACATGCAACAAATAATCAAGAGCTACTTCAACAACTGAAAAATGAATGTGCAACATGTACAAGAGGCAGTGACAAATTAGAAAACACCAGGTGACACTAGATTTTCCGAATCCTCTTATTTGGTATTTTTCAGCTTGCTAGCTAAATTATATGCACATCATATGTCATCACATGTGTTGAAATTTACACCAAGAACCACAAATATGTTGCAATAGGTAATCGAGAGCTATTTCAACTAAAAGTAAAAGCTACTTAAAAACACCCAAGAAACACAGGATACAACAAGAAAGCCACTTACCAAGTTCTAGGCACGCTTCAAACATGTGCTCTCCTTGGAGGCACTCAAAGAGTTGAAGAAAACAATTTGCTTCATGAACATACTAACACAAAGAAGCACCCAGTGGTTCTCAAATACTATCGGAAAGAACATCTGCGTAGTATGGTTATGTAAAATTAAATAAATTAATGTGGCACCTTTGACAACATCGTTAATCGTATTTCATTGAAACCAAACAATGTATATACAGCTCACGTACTAGATCCATCTTGGTGATAGTCCATTTTTCATTTATCTTGGTGTAAATGTTCTTGCAAGTCCCATCATGTCTGAAAGAAGCTGGATCCACACTCATGAAGTCCTGTCCAGCACACATAAAAAGAAAAAAGCTAAATAAAAGATGAGTCCTAGGAATTCAGTTTGAAATGGAAAGTCACATGTATTGTATCATTACCGTGGCCAACAAGGGAAGCAAATTTTATATCTCTTGTTTGTCTCTTCATACAATTGAAGGTGGTCAAGGTTGAACTGGTAACTCCACAAGGCCATTACATTGTTACCAACCAATCCCCGTGGCTTGAAGGAGTCATAGAACTCATCATACATAATGTGGAAGCCATCGATCTCAATGAAAGGTGGCCTTGTAGAAAAGAAAAGACGATATAATTACCACAACTGATGTAAAATAAACAATGAACACATAATCAAAACCTACTAGAAGGAAGATGAGCAAAGTGCTAAATCAATAGAACCTTGTTTCAGTAGTTGAAAAATACACTTGCAACAATTAAATAAAGCTATGGCTACAACTACTTGAACACATATGAATGAAGTAGAGCCAGTTTTTATTTTTTGTTTAGAAAAAATGAAGACTATAGAGGTGGCAAACAAGCAAAAGCTAACTAATCACTTAAGGCAACAGGTATGAATGAAGTATGGAAACAAAAAAAGAGCTAGTTTCAACACATGAATAATGCATTCACAACAACTAAGCAAGCCTAATGCAACATATATTGTCAGCACATTAAACGGGGCATAAGTGTAGGACAAGTCAAAGTGAAAAAAGGTAGGGGGAGTTGGGAGTGGGTAAACTCATGGTTGTCTTTCACCCTCTATCTTGAATCCCTGATCAAAAGCTCTTTTAGCCAAAAACTTGTTCCAAATTTCTTTGGGTTCATCATCATCACCATTGTGTCTTTTTGCTTCAGCCAAAGGCCAACATAAATTCTTTTCCTCTTCTTTCTATTCCTTTTTTTATTGTGCTTGAGCCTATTTGTCTGTCCTTGGAAGCCTCAATGGCGGTGTCCCCTGGACAAAAAATCAGGGCAGAAGTATATGAAACATATGTACTGAAACATATATAGATAGCTACTGCAACACATGAGGTAGTACTAATGAAACAGTAGAAAATCAGGGTTGAAGTATATGAAAACATATGTATTGAAACATATATGGATAGCTACTGCAACACATAAGGTAGTACCAATGAAACAGTAGAAAATCAGGGCTAAAGTATATGAAAACATATGTACTGAAACATATATAGATAGCTACAGCAACACATGAGGTGGTGCCAATGAAATAGATTAGCAAAGTTATTGCAATGGGACTACAAAAGAATATAAGACAAAAAGGGAAAAATGATGTGTCCAACAAAGAAGCCACATTTGAACACATAAAATGAGATGGATGAAAAAATTAGAGTGTTTACCAGTAGGCGTAGGGCTTCTAGATCTTTCTCCATAGATATCTTCGAACTCTGGTTCATCAGGTTTGAATAGGTCAAAAGAAGGGATATCATGTACATATGAAGGGACTGATGGCTTGCAAGGAACTAGACCTCTTTTACTCTCCTCTGGTGGGATTGGTGGAGGGGAAGCAATTGGACCTTTTGTACTCTCCTCTGGTGGGATTGGTGCAGGGGAAGGAACTGGACCTTTTATACTCTCCTCTAGTGGGATTGGTGTAGGGGAAGGAATTGGACCTTTTGTATTCTCCTCTGGTCGGATTGGTGGAGGGGGAGGAGTTGGTTCATCTGTTCTATCCTCTGGTGGGATTGGTGCACTAGAAGTACTTGCATGTCCTATACTCTCTAGTGGGCTAGACGGTTTTTTGGGTGACTCAGTAGGTGAAGCTGTTGGATCTGGTGGAGGATGCACATTGGCATTGTCATTGGAAGGTTTCTTCAGCTGGCTCATCTTACTTGCCAAATCAACAACATCATTCAGACGCTTGTTCAGATGGATCAACTTAGAAGCCAACTTAGCACCACGCTTTGCCATGATCACCTTTCCTTGCTCTTTCATTGCCTGCACAAGCTCATCAAAATCTTTCTCCACCAAAAAATTATGCTGAGCCAATAGAACTTGGTATTCTTCAGGAAGGGACTGCAATAAAATAATATATGCAATGTCAAACATAGGAAATTGCAAACATATATATACATATATATTTGTGCAATATAAAATAGGGTCACTAACACATGTAGGAAATGACACTGCAACATATGAAGTGGAGTAAATGAAACATGGGGGAAATTACACTGCAACATATGAATGCACATTGTGCAGCATGTATGGAAATTATGAGAGGATTTTGACAAAATCACCTCAATGGCAACCGTAGGAGTATCAACTGGACAACGGCTGGAAGTGCCTGGGCAATCCAGCTAGTCCTTAAGACTTGGCTGCATGGGCTCTTCTTCTTCTTCAGGCATTGGCGGCGGGGGTGGCCCCATGGCCTCTTCTTCAGGCTTTGGCGGCGGGGGTGGAATGTAACCAGTCATGGGCACCAAGGTAGCGTAGGGGCTGGTCGTTCGGAACTAACAATGAATGAAGATATATTATGCCAAGGAATAATATAATGACTAAAAGAAATGACCAAAGATGAATGAAGATAAAAAAAAGCATCAAACTCACATGTTGCCGCCCATATGCATTAAGTTGTAGCCTACTCCTGTCAACAATTTCAATGAATTTAAAATCATTGTTGGTGACATGGCAAATGCGTGGGACAGAATAATTGATCTTGTGAGTAGCCCGGTTAGC
This sequence comes from Miscanthus floridulus, assembly GCF_019320115.1. Lineage (NCBI taxonomy): Eukaryota > Viridiplantae > Streptophyta > Magnoliopsida > Poales > Poaceae > Miscanthus > Miscanthus floridulus. Next base: position 7,260,934 of record NC_089589.1, read on the forward strand.
AGGTATGTCAAGGTGGTCCATGTACGCAATCTACATACAACCCAAAAAATATGAAGGCCCAACATTTAGGAAAATTAGGGCTGCAGTATATGAAAGCACGTGTAATAAAACATGTATAGATAGCTACTACAACACATGAGGTGGTAGCAATGAAACAGTAGAAAATCAGGGCTGAAGTATATGGAAGCACATGTCCTAAAACATACATAGATAGCTACTGCAACACATGAGGTAGTAGCAATGAAACAGTAGAAAATAAGGGCTGAAGTATATGGAAATATATATAGATAGCTACTGCAACACATGAGGTAGTACCAATGAAACAGTAGAAAATTAGGGCTGAAGTATATGGAAACATAAGTACTGAAACAAATATAAATAGCTACTGCAACACATGAGGTAGTACCAATGAAACAGTAGAAAATCAGGGCTAAAGAATATGGAAACATATGTACTGAAACAAATATAGATAGCTACTGCAACACATGAGGTAGTACCAATGAAACACTAGAAAAATCAAGGCTGAAGTATATGGAAACTTATGTACTGAAACATATATAAATAGCTATTGCAACACATAAGGTGGTACAAATGAAACAGATTAGCAAAGTTATTGCAATGGAACTACAGAAAAGAATATAAGACAAAAGGGAAAAATGAACATACCGCCAAAACAGCAAGGCGGGAGCCAAGGTAGGGGCTTGCGACAGCACCTTCAGCTTCAGGATCATGGGTCTGGTACTTTCAGACTTGATTCATCATCTCATCAAGGATGTGCCCAGCCCAGTCAAATTATTTGATTTTAGAGACATCCTGTAAGTTGTACAAGTACCGTGGGTGGTTGCATTATCTGTTTCTGGGCAGAGTATAGACCCAAGGCAAGCAACATGAATGCCCTCATAAAAGAGTCTTTGTCCTTAGGTTTAGTCAACACCTCCATGCACTTGGGCCACTTCCCTTTGAATCCATCCATAAAAGGCTCCCGAATCTTCTGGAATGCTTCATATTGATCGGCGGTAGAAGTAAGCTTAAGAGGCTCTTCTTCGCTAGGCACACCAAGAATGTTGCAAATAAGCTGCTTATCAAATACAATGACTTTATGTTTGAGCCAAAACTCTCTCAAATCAACATCAATGTGCTTTGTGATCCATGCAACGAGCTTCATAGGGATGGAAAACTCAGACATGGCAAGTAAAGCACCAAAACCAGCCTCTTCAATCCACCCTATCTGATCTTGATAGAACTCATGGTCATGGATCCTGTGGACTGAAAATCTTGTTGTGAAGGGGTCTCCATTGCCTTTGCCTTTGGTTTTGGGAGAATTAATTCCTGCATAAAAAAGACAAAGAAATAGCATATTAAAATCAAATCCAAAAATTAGGGTACACAGTTCATAATAACGCATAAAAAAGTAGACATAAGTTGCTACATATTCCAACACGCTAGTGGACAACATAGATGTGCTGATAACACATCACATTTAAAAAATGAAACATGCCAATATATAGACGCCCTATAGCTGATTGTTGCAAAAAAATATATGAAGAAGGCATGAAACACTGGACATATCATGGTGAAACAATGCAGGACATCATAATGAAACATGTTCAAAGTTTTTATCCAACACTAACCCAAGCAGGAATCAGCATACATGTTCAAAGTTGCTATCCAACACTAGCCCCAACCGGAATCAACATACATTTTATCATATATGATAAACAGAATATCCATTAGAGATGCAGTAAAGAGTAATGGCATGTCTGATCACAAGATTTCAATTATATTCATTCAATATCTATAGTCATTGGACATATGCATCTACTGCCTAGCAAGCACCACCAACATACATTGAACACACTATCATCCTGTGTATTGCATTTACAAATTCTGAAAATGTGCATATGAGATGCTTCAGGTAACCAGGAGCTACATGTTCGATGTCATACCTTCCTGGTTTGGGACCTTCTTCATTGGAGATTTCTTCATAGAGATGTTGCGTCATCCTTTGCTCGAAGATGCTTGTCTTGCCTTGCTGTTGGGGACCTTGCTCACTGCCAAAACCCATCGTGCCCTACTGTTGGGGACCTTCCTCACTGCCATACACCTGCGACCACATCCCTGCCCAGCATCTGCCTCCTCATTAGTGCTGCAAGGCGAGTCACCCCTGACGGGCAACACATCCTAGCCTGATCTTGTATGCATCACTCGAAACTGGCGTTTGGTCGCAGTGGAGAAGGAGGAGCAGGCGGGAGGCAGGCAATCGGCGTCATACCTGCACCACTAGGGTTGGGGTGACAAGCAACCATCGCAATCCCTATGAAGGCGGGCCACCTGATGTAGGTAGTCACGGTGGGAGGATGGGATGGTGGAGGCGATCAGCGAAGGTCGGGGCGGAGTGGAGCGGCATGGTGGACTAGGCGCGGCAGGCAGACGCCGCGGTGGGGGCATACGGTGAGCGGGAAAGGCGGACGGCATGGTGGAGGAGGGCGGCGCGCTGGAGGCCAATGATGCAGTGGAGGCCGACGTGGTAGGCGGATGGAGCAGTGGAGGCGCCGTGCGGCGTGGTGGAGGATTCCACAGCGAGGTGGATGCGGCCACGTCCGCGATCGGGTGAGGGGAAATGTCGATTTAGAAACTCATCGCTAGTGGGGAACAACTAATGCAGTTGCATGGGGGTGTCTGGGTCGCCCATCCGAAAGCCCACCAAGGAGGCCGCAGGCCCAGCGAGGAGGCGTCCGGATGGTTGCGCTTCAACCAGACGCCCTACACCAAGCATTTCCAGAAAAAAAATTTGTGGCTAGGCCAAATAACAATGTTTAATGGAGCTAAAGCATTTGTAGCTACAGCAACACAACAATTGACAATATCAAAAAGGTATACCTCTGAAAATGTTGGAGGTATGACCATAATTACAACTTAAGATTTGGCATCTTGGACGTCCCAAGTTATAACTGATTGTACCTCTCGATGCTAAAATCAACCTAGTTGTAAGCATTGTTCTGGTCCTTAGCAAAGGCAATGTGACATTGGGGTCATCAAGTCCCTAAAATGTAGTAAACAGAGATTCATGACCATCAAATTCCTCTCTAATTTTGGCAAGATTCATGACCCTCCTGGTAGAATTTTGGATATTCACACCCTTACCTTTAGTATTTCTCTTCAATTCGAGATTTGAAGATTTTGGAGAGCTAGGAGTGGGGGTTTTGGGTTTCATGGTATGATTGGTGGAAGAATATCAATGTGGTAGTGTATATGTGGAGTGGGGCAGTGGTCTAGGAGCCATTAGTTAGCAATCCTAATGTTGGGGAGGATAGCCGATATGGAAGGTTGGGATCGGGAAACTCAATCTGATGAATTAGAGCATCTTCACTAGATTGAGAAAAACAATCTCCTTTTCTTCAAAACCTGTCATATAGGGAAATGGGATAAAAAACTCATTGCAGCAGATGTCCTTTTCCTATTTTTTCGATCCCTCGAAAAACTCCCCCATTCTCTCAAACAAAGGGGATTATCCTCCGTCCCCTTTCTATTTTCTTTGTCAGTTAATTAATCTCCAACGCATCCGACTTTCATTCCGCCCATCGCATAGCAAGCCGCCAAGATCTGCCATTGGAGGCCACCACATGGTTGGCTGCTGGCTAAAATTGGCCCTCCATAGCCTTGCTAGCGTTTCCCAACGTCACGCCACTACACCGGCGTGTCACCCCCGTGAGCAGTGCCGATGAGTAGAGCAACGCTCATGAGTCATTGGGCAGGCCAACGCCGCCATGTGGCACCTCCATGTCGAGGCTACGGGCAGGTCACCACTGCTGCCTTGTGCCAGCCTTGCATGCCGAGCCATCAGAGAGGGAGAGATGGAGAGAGCCAAGCCATGGTAGAGGGAGAAGCCATTGTCTTGCTAGGAAAGGCTCAGTGCCCTTAGGGGGGAAGGTTGCCGCACCCGGTGCTTTGAGCTACCCCAATCCCTGCTAGGAGTCATGCCGCTTAGTGGTAGAACCATCCAATTTAACGTAATCCAAGTGTACCTATTTACACCAAAATTTGGAAAGAAGGTCGTGGTGACTCAAGCTCCCAAGATCATGTCCTCAAGGAATCAATTACATGCAGACCAGAACTAGCCGATTCGGATGCAAGAATTATAATTGGCTTTCTTTAGATAGCGCCAGCAGATAAGGACAAAGGCTACAATCAGCGCCAGGACGGAATGTGATGGACTCTGCAAAAAGGGAAAGATTAGAGTCCAAGTTATCTTAAATTAGGAATGTTTTCATTATGCCAAAGAATGTATTAAGTCGTACTCGAATAGGTCGTTTTAGGCTCCGGGTATAAATGCCAAACCCCGGCTATTGTAGAGAGGACAACCAATCAATCAAATACAAGTCAATTTACTTTTTTGGCTCCGGCCACCCCTTAGGAGTAGGAGTAGAGTAGATCTCGGTGAGTTCTTCAGCGAGTACAGCTGCATCGATCCGGTCGACCTCCACTGCTTGTCTATAAGTACCGTCATGGATTATACCTCTATTCGTATGGCTGCATCGATCTGGTCGACCCCCACTGTGGCTCTGGTATAGGCTAGTTATCGACTCTTGCCTAGTTCAAGTATGGCCTATGTGATTCTGCCTCACACCCCACTGCTTGAACTAGTTTGAGGTCAAGTTATCGACTCTACCTTTGAATGGCAGTCTTTGATAGATTCATTAAGTTACCAATATTGCTTATTGCTTTCATTGTTTATCTAATTACAGCAATATCACTCTGCCAGATTGAGATTAATTTGGATCGGCCTTATATCTTATTTAGTCCATCGTTTGCTAATCTTAAACTGATCTAATCTACATCTTAAACGATGAGTTATGTTTTCATTAGCTGTTTTATATCAATCTTAATCGTGCATAGTGTGCGGTTAAGGCATGTTCGATCTTGAGTAGATCTATTGGTTAGCGAGAACCGTTCCATGGCCCGTTATCACGGTATGTGGGATTCTGCCTCTCACCCCACTGTTAGCACCATGGAGTGTGGATTGTTAGTTGATAGATCCGTTCCTGAGAATGCATGATCTTAACTGTGCGCTATGCCTGAATCGATTGTTTAGCCGATATCAATTGCTTTCATGAACAGCTCACATCATGAGACCATTGAAATAGAGATAAGTTGAAAGATATGTTAGCCCCATGATCTTGTTATTGTATTACGGCCTGCATGATTCTGCCTTATGCCCCACTGATATTAGTAATGAGATAGGGTCATCGAGTCTATTGTTGTTTCTATGGCCTGCATAATTCTGCCTCATGCCCCACTGGTCATAGTGATAGATGAGATCTAACATGTTCATTAGATTTATCTTTATTAGATGGTTGAGTGGTGTTGGATTGTTTCTTTACATAAACAGGAGTTTGGTTACTTGTAATCATTGGCTCAGTATAAACCAACCATCATCGATATCTTATTGCCATTGATTAATGTTTTCTTAAATGATATTTATTCTAAATGATAACCGATTCTTCTCACACAACCCCATGAGCTCTAACTGACTTATTCTCATGAATATACTGGGATCGGCTATTTATCCGATTTCCTTCTATATCGGCTCTCACAGCCATACTTTTGGAACTGTCTAGTAACACCGGTAAGTTCTGCCCTTAATTACTGATGAACTTTTTCTCCTTGTCAATTGCAGGGTCAAATTGACTGGCACGCCTTGGGAGAATTGTGCAAGATCGACCACCCTTGCGTTGAAGCTAGGCGGATCTACTCCCTCGAACGGACCCTTCCGGCTTGCTGCATGTGTCCTCGGCATGGAACGAAATTCTATGTCGACGCACATTTCTGGCACGCCTGGTGGGACACCACAATCGTCATGGCGGTTCACAACAACGACGACATCCTTATGGTACATTATGAAGACCTACCTGATGAAGATAGGGATACCATCAATAAAGCTATGAAAGAATTTTAGAAGAAGTGTTTGTTGTCCTACACCAAAACACGTGATAGCACAGTTATTTGGAAATTTCCACTACCAAGAGTTCTACTACACGGATAGACAGATATAGTTGAAGCTAAAGACAGGTGTTTCTTTGTGGAAGCCATAGACAAATCTGTTCGTGATGCCCTATCAAGCCGCAATGAAGCTTTCGTTGACGTATTTCACAACGCTATGAAAGAGGTGATTCATGGAATTCTAGTTAGTCAGGTTGGATCAACTTGTTACAACATTCCAGATCTGTTGACCCAAGGGACTAATCAAGTAGGCACCAGCCATCAAGAAGCAGCACCAGCTGGTAATGGTGAAGTCCAGGCACTTCAAGGTTCATCTAAACAAACTCCATGTACTACTATGAATCAGATATAGTACAATCCTAGACCGTCAGTACAGCATGTGCAGCAGTCGGTAGGGCAAAGTCAAAACTAGATGATCAATTTTGGCACATTAGGCCACATACCGTCGTCGGCTCAGAAGATAGCACCATCCGTTCAGAGGATCCGTAGAGATATAGATCCTTATGTCTATAATCAGAGACTTCAAACAGCAAGCCAGCAAAGGACCCAACAGATTGAGATTCCATAAGGCTATCATTATGGCACAGATTATAACACCCTCCACATGATACCAAATCTAGGATATCAAGGCACGCAGGATTTCAATCCACAGATGGGTCAGCAAGTACTGAGAAATCCAAATCCGCAAGTTGACGAGTTGCTGCTCAAGGTGACCAAGATGATGAAGAATCAGTTCGATCTAAAGCCAAAAGGAATGACTTTTTCGTACAAACGTCCATATCTAGAATGGTATGATTTGGTCGCCCTCCCTATAAATTATAGGCTCCCAGAATTCGCCAAGTTCACTAGTCAAGACGGTACAAGCATAATAGAACATGTCAGTCAGTATCTTACACAATTGGGCGAAGCATCGGTTGAGGATGCTCATCGAGTTTGTTTCTTCTCCTTATCCCTATCAAGGCTAGCCTTCACTTAGTTCTCATCACTAATAGTCAACTCTATTGACAATTGGGCTGACCTGAAGAAGAAGTTTCATACATATTTTTACACTAGAACTGGAGAAAAGAAGATAACCGATTTGACAACCATGAGACAGAGGACTAACGAATCGAGCACTGAGTTTCTTCAGAGATTCCGAGAGACTAAGAATCTATGTTTCTCATTGAGCTTGGCCAATGATCAATTAGCTGCTTTAGCCATCCAAGGAATGCTGCCGATGTGGAAAGAGAAACTGCTGAGATAGGAATTTGACAACTTCGGTCAATTGGCTCAACGAGTGGCAGCACTTAATAGCCAATTCTAGAGCATACGCAGAGATACCCATTTCCAGAAGAATACTTCAGTGGCCGAAGCTTACGATCCATATTCAGTCGATGACGGCTATGAAGATGAAGAAGAAGAGGTTGCTGCAGCTGAATGGAATTGGGGAAAGAAGACAGTGATGGTGCCAAATCCTTGGGGAAGAGGAATTGAGGAGAGTTATGACTTTGATGTTACCAAATCGGACAAGCTCTTTGATTTCTTGATTGAGAAGGGGCAGATCAAGTTGCCCGATGGTCATGTCATGTTGCCCCCTGATCAGTTGAAGAACAAGAAGTTCTACAAATTCCATAATGCTACTTCTCATTCCATGAATGAATGCAAAATCTTCAGGCAGCATATACAGAGAGCTATTCAGCAAGGGAGGCTCAAATTCGATACACCTCAGAAGATGAAAGTCGATGATAATCCTTTCCCAGGAGATCAGAACATGGTTGATGCTAGGCTGTTCAAAGGAAAAACCAAGGTCCTAACATCGACCAAATCAAGAGAAGCTAGAACATTCGATCCCAAAATGCAAATATCGGCTGATGAGTACAGAGAGATTAGAAAACGTCGTGCCAAACAAAAGAGCCGATACGAGTAGGGGAAGACGTCAAAAGTAGAGACGTCAAAGCCGCGGGTCACATCTCAGATTCTGTTGAATAAATGGCAGCGACAGAAAGAAAAGGATTATCAGCGTTGGTTAAAAGATCAAGCATACCAGCATCAATTAGAAGAAGAGAAGTATGAAAGGGAACAAGCTGAATTACATTCGAATTGTCTCTTCTTTAGACATTGCTGGAATGAAGGTTTGAAGTTGCCTACCAGACATGACTGTCCAGAATGTAGAAATCAATATCGAGAGTATAGGCAATCTCGAACCAACCACCGGTCTATCCATGCTCAAGATGCATATCATTATAACAACATGGATCGACGCTTAAAAAACAAAAGTGTTCATGATCGGTTGGGGAAAAGAGTCATTGGATAGAACTGGGCTGATCATGAAGAGGAAGGCACTGAAAGAATATACATGTGGCAGGAAGGCCAGTGGTGCCCAGGAGATTTGACGAGAAGCCAAAAGAGGAGGGTGCAACGCTTAAGGAATAGAGAGATGGAACAGGCTCAGGCACCTGATAAAACTCAAGTATGGCGTACCAAGCAGATAGCTGATAAGAGGCAATCATCGGCTAATATCCAAATGGCTTTTCTGTTACCATCAGAATTCAGAGCTCCGGCAGATCAGGAAGTTTATTCAGACTACGACGAGTCAGAGTATGAAGAGATGGTTGCCAAGTTAATAGTTGTGCAACAAGCAATATTTGATAAGTCAGTCAAGCATTGACACTTAAAGGCTTTATACATGAATGGTTTTGTTGATGGGAAGCCGATGAACAAGATGTTGGTGGACGGAGGAGCTTCTGTCAATCTTATGCCATATACCACTTTCCATAAGCTTGGCAAGGGACCAGGAGATTTGCTTGAGACTGACATGATGCTTAGAGACTTTGAAGGAAATGCATCCAAGACCCAGGGGGCAATAAACGTCGAATTGACAATCAGGAGTAAAACTCTGCTCACCACGTTCTTTGTTATTAATGGGAAAGGATCATATGATTTACTCCTCGGTCGTGATTGGATTCATGTGAATTGCTACATACCGTCGACCATGCATTAGTGTTTGATTCAATGGCATGGAGATGATGTCGAACTGGTTCGTGCTGATGAGTCCGTAAGCATCGCGACAGCCGATCCAGTCTTTTGGGAACTAGAAGATTTCGAGTGTTTTTCTAGCAAGTCATGGGAAGGAGGCTTCATTAAAATCAGCAATGAAAGCCAACAGCCGATGCAAGCGATCGGCTCTGAGAGTTTGTTTTAGTAGAAAAGTCACCGCTTTACGTCGGCCGTTGGATCAAAGGAAAAATGAGCATTAAGTCTTGGAGATGGGTTTAGGCCGATGTATGTGAATGCTGAGTTAAAGTGTAAGTGCGATTCAGAGTTAATGGATTTTTTAAGAGAAGTTCTGTTTCGCTTAATCAGGCGCTTGACCTGGGTTGATTACTCATCTAAATCTTTGATATTAAAAATTCTACTAGACGTTATCCTAGTGTCTGGGCAACATTCGATAGTCGATTCAATCTCGGCTCTAATAGTTGATACCGTAAGGGTATCGCCTCTAGTTCAAAAATGAAAATCTTCGAAGGCAATAAAAGTCGATACGATATGTATCGCCTACAAAGCAAAAACAAAAGGTAGAAACAGTCATACACAAGAGCATTGTACCGAGGTGCATCCACAGAAAGAACAGGAGTCGTTGTTCATCAGATTACCCTAAGTACAAACTAATCAAAGACCTTGTTCACCACATCCTGAGCAGATGTGATGTCTACTACGGCCTCCGCTGCCATGGTGAATTCATCAAGCAGGTCCTTGTGCTCCTTAGGGCCATCGCCCATTGGGAAACATGTTTCCATGGTGTGAAGCTCGTACCCAGTTTGGACTTGTGCTGCGGTCAGCGCCACCGCCGCACTATGATGAATGTCGTGGAGGGCGATCTCTCAAACGCGGACCAGGATATCTTGGAGACGAATGTCGGTGGAGGAACCCTAGGCATTAATGGTGTCCACAGCTATGTTCGTCGCTAGTTGGAGAGATTCCAACTATGTTGTCAGGGCTAACAATCACGAGAACAAGAAGACGGTCAAGATGAAGATAATGGAAGTTGGAGTAAAAAGCTCTCATGGGATTCATCTTACCCACCACCATGGCATCGGATTCGGCCAGCCACGCTCGAACGACACTGGCCTCCTCCTTAGCTATGTGAAGGGTGGCCTAGGAAACCTCGAGGTGAATCTCCAGTTGGTCGTTCTCCCAAGTTGCCTGAGAGTAATGGTTTTGAGCCATCCTCCACTCATGAAGATAGCACCGGGCGTCGTCACCATTGTAGGAATCGGAAGAATCCGGCGACGAGGCCGGCACAGAAGATGCAACATCAGAGGGCCCGCAGGCCCTTGAGAGAGGACGAAGGCTGTCATTCACAACATACCTGTAGGTGAGTTAGAACTATTCATCGTCATAAACAAGAAATGTTGATCTCACCTCATGCGTCGGAGACGCTGGTTCATTGGCATACTCTCCTCCGAAATTTCCTCCGCCGCACGCTTACCACGGTTATCTTCGCCGGCCATGGAAGAACAATTGGATCTACGAAAGGGAGAAAGAGAACTGCTACAGGGTTTCGATGGGCGAAGAAGAGCAGAGAAATAGTTGCGAGTAAGGATATATTCGAGGCCAAAACCACCAACCAGTATTTGAAGACCTGAAGCAAAGGGACGGGCGCCTCGAGACGTGTAAAAGGCAACAACAATTAATGGAAGGTGAAGCACCACTTCACTAATGCCAATGGAAATACAGCACTGAGCAACTGAAAGGCAGGAAATCGAAGGGTTCTCTTAACAAAAGCCATGTTTTCAGACTTGGTTAAACCAATGGCCTGGATCGGCTATATCAAATCGGCTCTTTAGCCAAAAAAGCAAGCATAAACAAAAGTGATGCGCATAGTGCCAAGACAGGAAAATTATCTGCTAAATATCACCTATTACAAACTATGGGCCAAGGAAAACCTTGCCTACTATGTCATCGGCCAAGGTATTAAAAGCTACAGAATTGGCGGCACTCATGAAATCCTCGACAAAGCGCTCCTACTCCCTAGGGTATGCTGCATCTGGAAAACCATAGGGAAGAAGCTGAAGATTTTGGCCCGAACGGGCTTGGGCGGCAGCCAACGCCGTGGCAACGCCATGGAGAGCAACCTCCCTGACACGATTTGGGATGTCATGCAAACGAACCACCGGAACGGCACCCCTGTCATTGTCAAATCCCGCCGCATGATCCACAGCTGATCGAAGGCTCTCTAGTTGAGTAGATAGATCTAAAAGATTCAAAGGGGAGGTGGTCAGAGTCTCGGAGACAAAATTGAAAAGAAGCAGAGGTTACGATAGGTATCTCACTCGCAATTCTGGCCTCGGCCTTGGCCAACCTATCCTCCACTGAATCGACCGCAGGAGGTGATCAGCATCGAACCATGGCCAGGGCCGCTTCTGCGAGGGATAGACACTCAGCGAGACTCTGGCCATGTCGATCAATGGAGGCAAGCAGATCATCATTATCAATCCGCCTCATCTGATGGCAAGGGGGCTGGTGGCAAGTCATCGATGAGGAAGGCCTTGAAGGATGAACGAAGTCAGCCCTGTTCCCTGAGGCAGTGGAGGCATCGTGGGATATGCCCTCCTGATGACGAAGGCACTGACGCGATGATGCAGATCCAATGAAGACCTTCTCAGGAAACCTCTTGCTGTTCTCCATGATCTCTGATCTGAGGGAAAGCAGGAACTATGCTAAGGGTGTAGAAGTTTTGGGGCAAAGTGAGTTATCCTTATATCAACTGCCGAGGCCCGTTTATATAGCCTAGGAAGGCGAGAAGATAGATTTCACCAGGGGTATGAGTTTGGAATCAGAAACGGAAGCGAAACGGCACTCCGGAAGTTTAGGAGACGGTTAACGAAGAGATAACGGACTCAAATTTATTACTTCCCCAAATTACAAAATATCATGGGATGGATACATTGACCAGGGATTAACTCACCAGAACCTCTTTGGATTGAAGGGAGTCTGAATTTCCACAAGGCCAAAATTCATTGTGAACCAAGTCACATCGACCCATCAATAAAGTTATATCTGGGAGAAAGAAAGATCGCCCGCCTAATATATGCCTAACAGATTTCTCAATAAATTGAGGAACTACAGGAAAAAGCCTGAGGCTTTCTCGGTGGGCGTTAGGAGGAATAACAAGGGGAAGGTAATCAAACATTCTAGCCCTCGCAAACACTAGAACATCTTCGTGAGCATAAAGTAAAGACTCAGGTGATATCACAAGGATTCTTCTAAATACAATGACTAGTCTCCTTGCTCAACGAGGCGCTAAGATAGGTGACGCAATCACCCTGTGCACAAGAATTCTTCTAGCCGCTCAAGATCTTCATAACAAGAAGGCAGACCATGGAGGGTCTGGCGAAACTAGAGGCACTCAAGAGAGTAGATGGAAACAAAGCATGGTTGAGTTGTTGAGTTGCTCTCGCCAGAGTTAGATGGGCATTTTATAACCGGCCCAGGAAGGTAAATCCAAAAGCCCGTGAGGCTCCATAAAAGTTTCTAAAGCATGGGATCATGAGCTGGCATAGGCGGCGACAAACAGTAGACCCCTGATCAAAGATTCTTCACCCGTGACGACAGGCCTATTGGAAACACAGGCATGGTAATTTTGGAATAAAATTTCTTTTATCCCAAAATTGGGGGGAATGTGTTTACACCAAAATTTGGAAAGAAGGTCGCGGTGACTCAAGCTCCAAAGTTCATGTCGTCAAGGAATCAATTACATGCAGACCAGAACTAGCCGATTCGGATGCAAGAATTATAATCGGCTTTCTTCAGATAGCGCCAGCAGATAAGGACAAAGGCTACAATCAGCGCCAGGACGGAATGTGATGGACTCTGCAAAAAGGGAAAGATTAGAGTCCAAGTTATCTTAAATTAGGAATGTTTTCATTATGCCAAAGATTGTATTAAGTCGTACTCGAATAGGGTTTGTTTTAGGCTCCAGGTATAAATGCCAAACCTCGGCTATTGTAGAGAGGACAACCAATCAATCAAATACAAGTCAATTTACCTTTTTCAGCTCCGGTCACCCCTTAGGAGTAGGAGTAGAGTAGATCTCGGCGAGTTCTTCAGCGAGTATGGCTGCATCGATCCAGTCGACCTCCACTTCTTGTCTATAAGTACCGTCATGGTTTATACCTCTATTCGTATGGCTGCATCGATCCGGTCAACCCCCACTGCGACTCTGGTATAGGCTAGTTACCGACTCTTGCCTAGTTTAAGTATGGCCTGTGTGATTCTACCTCACACCCCACTGCTTGAACTAGATCGAGGTCAAGTTATCGGCTCTACCTTTGAATGGCAGTCTTTGGTAGATTCATTAAGTTACCGATATTGCTTATTGCTTTCATTGTTTATCTAATTACAACAATATCACTCTGCCCGATTGAGATTGATCTGGATTGGCCTTATATCTTATTTAACCCATCGTTTGCTAATCTTAAACTGATCTAATCTACATCTTAAATGATGAGTTATGTTTTTATTGACTGTTTTATATCAATCTTAATCGTGCATACTGTGCGGTTAAGGCATGTTCGATCTTGAGTAGATCTATTGGTTAGCGAGAACCGTTCCATGGCCCGTTATCACGGCCTGTGGGATTCTGCCTCTCACCCCACTATTAGCACCGTGGAGTGGGGATTGTTAGTTGATAGATCCATTCCTGAGAAGGCATGACCTTAACTGTGCGCTATACCTGAATCGGCTGTTTAGCCGATATCGAATGCTTCCACGAACAGCTCACATCACGAGACCGTTGAAGTAGAGATAAGTTGAAAGATATGTTAGCCCCATGATCTTGTTATTGTATTACGGCCTGCATGATTCTGCCTCATGCCCCACTGATATTAGTAATGAGCTAGGGTCGTCGAGTCTATTGTTGTTTCTACGGCCTGCATAATTCTGCCTCATGCCCCACTGGTCATAGCGATAGATGAGATCTAACATATTCATTAGATTTATCTTTATTAGATGGTTGAGTGGTGTTGGATTGTTTCTTTACATAAATAGGAGTTTGGTTACTTGTAGTCATTGGCTCAGTATAAACCAACCATCATCGATATCTTATTGCCATTGATTAATGTTTGCTTAAATGATATTTATTCTGAATGATAACCGATTCTTCTCACGCAACCCCATAAGCTCTAACTGACTTATTCTCATGAATATACTGGGATCGGCTATTTAGCCGATTTCCTTCTATATCGGCTCTCACAGCCGTACCTTCAGAACTGTCTGGCAACACTGGTAAGTTCCACCCTTAATTACTGATGAACTTTCTCTTCTTGTCAATTGCAGGGTCAAATTGACTGGCACGCCTCGGAAGGATTGCGCAAGATCGACCACCCTTGCGCTGAAGCTAGGCAGATCTGCTCCCTCGAGCGGACCCTTCCGGCTTGCTGCGTGTGTCCTCGGCACGGGACAAAATTCTGTGTCGACAGTACCCGTCAACCATTTGACACTAAGCATACAAGAGACCAAGTTAAAATCGTTAACCTGTCGAGCACATCCTAATGGAAAACTCAAAAATCCAAGTTTTCACCAGGATTATAAATAAGTGAATAAAGCTTACAACACTCTTAACCATTTCATACTCTGCATGGTTACAAATCAGAGTTATTACAAAATAGATTTCATAAAAGCAGGGAAGAAAGGTCATTTTATACAAAAACAGCCGAAGTTATTTTTTTAATATTAAAGTAGAGGTAGAGGTATAAGAGTAAAACTACTACAACCGCAGCAAAAAGATTTTCTCGTTGAGCATGCCAGGAGGTATCCACACACAACATCAGTTAGCTTTGGCATCCACCTGACAGGGAGAATAATACCCTGAGTACACAACTCAGATAGACTTACCTGACTAGTGAGAGCAGTCTCCTGACTCTCAAGAATATGCAGGGGGCTATTTGGCTAGCTGTTTAGTTTTGTTTTTTGCAGAGAAGCTTACTAGTAGTGCATCTTTATGTTCAAACTTTTACTAGCAGTGTTTATATACCCATTTGGCAGTGTCTCTTCTCCTCCTACCCTCTCCAAATCCCAATCAGAGGAGAAAGACATTGCTTTTCTCATCCTCGCCATAGTCTCTTCCCAATTGTTATCCACCACCGCCCACTTGGCAGCGCCCCTACCGTCTTGCTCACCGCCCCACAACCCACCACCACCGTAGACCCTCCCCCTTCGAAGTCGGACGGCCATGGAGCCCCTCTCCCTCAAGAACCTAAAACCCTAACCCCATATACTCACCGCCACCGCCTTGTCCATCACCCTAGCTCATGGCGACGTCACCCGTCAACTGCTCCACACACACACACACACACACACACACACACACACACACACACACACACACACCCGCGCTTCTAATTTCGGCGGCATCCTTGCAGTGTCGCTTCGTAATACCACACATGCCAAATAAAGATTGTGCACCCTAGATCCCTATAGTTTCATCGTACCTCCAAAGGCGTCTTTGTGGCCGGCACATTGGCATGCATGACCAGTCTCACTTTCACATGTGAACGCATGCTGCACCACGATTGTAAGCGAAGGGCCCCACTGCACGCTAGTGGACAACATAAACTAGCAAAACCTAATTAGTTTATCTCTCCACTTGCAGGTAGTAGTAGTATATACATAATACATCTGCCATACATCTATCTAGGTCATCGGTCTAGCTCGCCACTCCACTTGAAAGCATGCCTTTTTGCATCAGTTTAATTTTCTTTCATCAAAAGGAAGGAAAACGAAGCTTTGAATTATATATGTATCTTTGACATGCGTGCACACGAATTTTAAGTTTAGTTCGAATTATATACAGGCAACTTGTATGTCTGCTTTGTACGTTTATAGTGTAAATGTGCATAGACGTATGTGTGTCTGCTTTGTACCATGATTTGAAAAAAAAGGTCTAATAAGTGCCCAACTACAGCAATAGTGACACGTGACAGAATTTGTTGCTTGTAGTAGTCTACTCCCTCCATTTCAAATTATAAGTCGCTTTGACTTTTTTGGTACATCCATTTTGCTATGCATCCAGATCTAACTTATGTCTAGATATATAACAAAATAAATATACCAAAAAAGTCAAAGCGATTTATAATTTGGAACGGAGGGAGTACTATGCTAGAGCTTGACAAGGACATGGAAGATGTGAATGCACCGTCTCACTAGACACTAGGTATTTATTTTCATCTTACAACATTCTTGGCTTCTTAAAGGTCCTACCTAGTCTACTGCTCCCATACGTAACCAATCATCACTACTCTCTGCTTCTTTATTACAAGTACGTTTCATTACATTCCAACCTCTGGTCAGACAAGATTTGTTATTAAAGCTGTGTTACGTGTAACACGTTTTTATTAGTTCACTACTGGATTCAGGTTCATTGCCGAGTGCCTGAGGCACTCGATAAAGGCTAAATTGCACTCGACAAAGCCTTTGCCGAGTGCGGCACTCGACAAAGAACACACGGCAAAAAATTGATCGGCAAAGCCCTCTTTGCCGAGTGTCTTTTATCGGGCACTCGGCAAAGGCTTTGCCGAGAACCCCAGGGGCACTCGGCAAAGAAAAACGATCGTCACGGCGCCGGCCCCGTTGACGGTCGCTTTGCCGAGTGCCAACCCTGCAGGTACTCGGCAAAGATTTTTTATCTTTTTTTTTAAAAAAAAAAATTCTTTGCCGAGTGCCCTCTATCCGGCCCTCGGTAAAGATGTTTTTTTTTTCTAAAAATTCTTTGCCAAGTACCACCTTGCCGGCGCTCGGCAAAGTTTGAATTTTTTTTAAAAAAAAATCTTTGCCGAGTGCCCTTTGGCCGGCACTCGGCAAAGTTTGAATTTTTTTTGAAAAAAAAATCTTTGCCAAATTGAACTCGGCAAAGCTTTTGCCGAGTGCGGCACTCGGCAAAGAACACACAGCAAAAAATTGATCGGCAAAGTCCTCTTTGTCGAGTGTCTTTTATCGGGCACTCGGCAAAGGCTCTGCCAAGAGCCCCAGGGGCACTCGGCAAAGAAAAGCGACCGTCACGGCACCGGCCCCGTTGACGGTCGCTTTGCCGAGTGCCAACCCTGCAGGCACTCGGCAAAGATTTTTTATTTTTTTTAAAAAAAATCTTTGCGGAGTGCCCTCTATCCAGCCCTCAGCAAAGATGTTTTATTTTTTTCTAAAAAATCTTTGCCGAGTGGCCCCTTGCCGGCGCTCGGCAAAGTTCAAATTTAAAAAAAAAATTCTTTGCCGAGTGCTCTCTGGCCGGCACTCGGCAAAGTTTGAATTTTTTTTTAAAAAAAAATTCTTTGCCGAGTGTCATGGTCATGGCACTCGGCAAAGCTAGAAAAATGGTTTTCCGAGCATCCATTTTTCCAGCTTTGCGGATTGCTATGACCATGGCACTCGGCAACGGGGTCCTTTGCCGAGTGCAACACTCGGCAAAGTGACTCAAAACGGTAATTTTTTATTTTTTTTTACATTCCATCATGATAAATAAATTCATACAAACATATATCACATATATATCTCATCCATCCACACATCCATCTGCACATATCACATCCATCACAATATATATCACATATATAATAATAAGTGCTCAAGTCCATCTAAATAAATCCAAGTCCATCAGAGTCCACAAGTGCATCACAAGTATATCACAAGTCCATCACCAACTGAACAACAAATGAAAAAAATACAACGTGCACTCATCTCGGCCACTGCGACTGTGGTGAAGGCCCAGCTCCATCATTCGGAGGTGCATGAGGTGGATTATTCGAACCACCGTCAGATGGAGACTACACAAAGGAGAAAAGATTGCATGTGAGACAAGATTATTTGGATAGCTAATCTAGGAAGGTAGAGGCCATACAAGCAAAGCACAAGCAAAAGTAAAAATCTTTCATACTCACAGGAGTAACTGGAGCTGCAGGACGTGGAGGCGGAGGTGGAACCAATAGCACAGCTGGCAGAGAGAAGCCCACACATTGCCCAAGCCCTTGTAGGAACTCCGTAATATCCGTTAGCCTCTGTGCCTGGGCCTACCGCTCGGCCCGCTCGGCCTCCAACTGGGCCGCCATCCTCTGGTGCCCGGCCTCCAGCTCCTGACGTTGCCTCATTTCTTGTTTCAGTCGGGCCTGTAATATTTCACTCCAATGTTTCAGTAATGCAAAGCTAATTAAGGTGTGTAAAGATCAATGTATGACGAGTAAAACAGGAATAACCTCGAGTGCGTCGACCCGGTGCTATGCAGCGGTCTGCCGTGTGAGAATGGCCGGGCTCTCGTTCGTGCTCCGTGCTCGGATCTGGGAGAGAGAGAGGGAGTAGAGGCCATGTCGATGACGCCGTCGCCAAGCCAGAACCGCCCATGCTTCTTGCCTTGCCCCGCCCTCATGACGGCCTCTCCATCGAAGTCCTTGGTGCTCAGATCGTGGTCTGGCCCATGGAGCGACCTCGCCACCTCAGTGTACTCACTGATGCGGGAGTGGATGCTCGGGTTTGTGTATGCCTCGAGCGGGTCCTCCAGGTTGAAGGAGACGTCGTACGTCGCCTTGCCCTTGTGGGCCATACACCATGCCTGGAAGTCCGAGCAAGCCTAGCCACTATGTAACACCGACTGCGAGAAAGATAGCACGATGATTACAAATCAGGTAGAACTGAGCATCACAATAGATAAATGAATTCGCGTACCCATGCTTGTTTGTATCTGGCGAGGCTGTGGCTGCCTTGATGGTGTGCTGGACCTTACATCTACAAACGACGGTCCCGAGCATTCCTGTGCATCTTGAGGTACTCCTCCATGAACCACCTCTCCACCATCATCGCCCAGCACTCAGGATACGCTTGGCACCACCAGGGAATCATCTACACGTCATCAAGTATTGGACATATAAGAAGATCAAATTAAACCAACTTAATCTCAAAACGAATCAATATTGACGTTCTTCATTTACCTCAAGGTACTGCTCCCAGGTCAGCTGCATCTCTCTTGCGTCTTTCTTGGTTTTCCTCTCTCCAAACTTCGACCCGTAGTAGGTTACGATGGCCTAGATGCACGTCTCATGATGCATGTCGGTGACGAGTTTTTTATAGGCTTTGGTAGTCACCTGCTCCGCCCTGGCCTCAAATCCCTCCTCGCATCTGTAATAAGTCTGCATATAAAAGCGATGTATCCATTCATTATTTCAAGAAAAGTCCAATGAATGTGACGTATTGAGCAATGTTGTGCGAGTGAGACTTACCCAAAACTCTATCTTCACCCGCGCTGCCTTGTTGGGGTACTCCGCATCGAGGGCAACGGCATAGTGGTCAAACGAGTAGGCCGGCTCCGTCTTCGATGCGTACGTGACAATGCCGGGGAAGTGTTGCCTGCATAGAAGACCCAGGATGCCGTTGACTAGCCGTGTGCTACCACCCGACACAACCACCCAGTTCCTGCACAAGTGATTAAGAAAAATATTAGTTTTTTTCATCATATCATATGAAGTAGTGGTGATAACATATAAAGTTACTTACTTTTACCCTTTCGGGGCGAATCACTGGGCGTTGCTGAGGAAGCAGAACCTGTGGGAGGCTCACGGGACCTCGCAAGTAGACACTCAAAGAGGAGTCGGAGGAAGCAGAACCCGTGCCTACTGCCTAGCACTCGTCGTCCTCGTGCGGCACCTCCTCCTCGTCCGTCTACCGAACCAGCTCCTCGTCCGACTTGTCCACGGACGCCACCTCCTCCTCGTGCGACATGGGAGGAGACGGCCCCCTCCTGCTGCTGGCGGTCCTCCTCCTCCTCCTCTTGTCCGATCCCTCCGCCACCCCCTCCGCCTCCTCCTACAGTTGGCGTGGTCTTTGGTAAATCAAGTTCATGGACCTATGACGGTCGCCCACCATCTTTGTTCAATCACCTGCAATAAAGAAGAAAAACAAGACGTAATTAGAAATAGGTGCAAAAATGAACAAAACATAATTACAAAAACATAGTAATACATGCATTAGAAATATATGCAAAAATGAACAAAACATAATTACAAAAAACATAGTATTACATGTATTAGAAATAATCTTCATGATTGAGATTAGCTGGATCATAGGTCTCGTCATCACTATCAACATTGTCCAACTCATCAACACTATCCGAAGGAGGAATGTTGTCTTCATTGTCATTGCCTAAATGTAATCACTCAAGCATTTGTATGTCCTTCAGATTTCACACCTCGTCTCCAGCGTCCTTGTTATCATCCCTTTCATTGTCTACTTCCATTTCTATCTCTTCGGTTAAGTCTATGTCAAACCTCCCTTGTAGCCTCTCTTCTTGATAGAACTCTCCATCATATGTGTTTGGGTCGAAGTTGTAATCTTCATCGTTTGGGATAGGTAGTTTACCGTGTGGCGATACCTTGTGAACAATAGACCAACCCTTAAGATGCTCGGCGTCTTTGCACACGTATGACGTATAATAAACCTAGATAGCCTGTTGAGCCACAATGTAGACATCTTTTCTTGGATAGATAGAATCTTGTCGAATCTCGACTAGCCCAAGCTTAGGGGTCCGTCTCATTACTCCAGGATGAAACCCATGGCATTTGAATATGACAAGAGTAAGAGGTTTAGAACCATAGAATGATAGTTCGTAGATTTCTTCAATTCTTCCATAATAGTCGAGTCCATCAGTGCCGGGCGTAACAACTCCGCTGTTTGTGGTTTTTTGATTGGGCTAACTCTTCTCATTGCTTGCTGTGTGAAAATGATATCCATTCACGTCATAACCGGTAAATGACTTGACCCTAGCGGCACAACCATTTGCAACCTATCTCAGCTCATCACTTATAGGCGCATCAGTTTGGGCTTTTTGTTTGAACCAACAAATGAAATCGGGGCTCTCTAGTCCTGCACCCTGTGAAAGAAGGGTATCATTTTCTTGCGGGGTAGGTTGCCTTGATCCATGCTAGGATTGACGAAGAAATTCCCTGTACCAACGAGAAACAAGGGGGTTGGACGAAGAAACAAGGACATACGGCGAAATGAAACAAGTTCATTCAGAACTTACCCAATGAACGGCTGCACCTCGATAAGGTTGGTCAACACATATAGCATGATACTGCGCCACTCTTCATTTTTCAATTGCTTAATGGTCGATGCACTTGCGCTTCTGAGTTGCCCTTGGAAAAGGCTGAGGTTCGATTCATTTTCGCCAGCATTGTAATGAGGGGGTGGATTATAAACGCTAGGAAGGTTCTCAGTGTAGTATTTCTCTGTGAAGTTTGACACCTCCTCTAGAATGTATGCCTCTGCAATGGAAGCCTCAATTTTGGCTTTATTTCTACATTTTTTGCGAAGAGTCTTCAAACATCTCTCAATTGGATAGCACCAACGGTCCTACACGGGCCCCCCCATCTGTGCCTCATACGGGAGGTGCACAATCAAATGCTGCATCAGCAAGAAGCAGCTAGGTGGAAAGATCTTCTCCAACTTACATAGCAACACGGGTGCTGCTTTTTCCAAGTCATCAATGACGGTCCGAGAGAGCTCCTTGGCACAAAGCTAGCGGAATAAGTAGCTCAACTCTGCTAGCACTTGCCAGACATGCTCTGGGATATAGCCTCAAACCATCGCCGGAAGAAGCCGCTCAATCCATATGTGGTAGTCATGACTCTTCATCCTGTTGACTCGTAGAGTGCCTAAGTTCACTCCACTCTTTAGATTCGCTGCATACCCATCAGGGAACATTAGCGTCTGGATCCATTCAAGTACTTCCCTCCTTTGATCCTTTTTCAAGACGAAATCAGCCTTAGGCCTTCTCTAGGTCTTGCCATGACTAGGAGGCTGCATCTCTTGATTTGGTCTATCGCACAACGTTGCCAGGTCCACTCTAGCCTTAGGGTTGTCCTTAGACTTTTCAGTGTCCATGAGTGTTGCCCAAAGTGCCTCGGTGACATTCTTTTCAGTGTGCATTACATCAATGTTATGTGACAGAAGAAGGTCATCGAAATAGGGGAGCCTCGTCATGCCCGAGATATGAGTCCACATATGTTGCTCACCATATCCCACAAAACCACCTTCTTCATTGGGCACGAGAGCATCTATCTGAGCATGAACCTCGGCACCAGTCATCATCCACGGTGTAGGGTTTGTCACTTTGACACCTTTCGTAAAGTTCTTGATGTCTTATCTGAATGGATGGTCAAGAGGTAGGAATTGACGATGTCTGTCAAACAACGAATACTTGCCACCCTTCTACAACCAAATGAACCTCACAACTTCCTTTCATATTGGGCATGGGAACTTTCCGTGAATACACCAGGCGTAGAATATCCCATATGCCAGGAAGTCATGCAGGGAGTAGTGGTACCAAACGTGCATTTTGAAGGTTGTCTTTATAGCTCGATCGTATGTCCATACCCCTTCATCCCAAGCACGGACCAATTCATCAAACATGAGCTCCATGAACACACCCATATTACTCCCTGGGTGTCTAGGAATTATCAACAACAAGAATACATTATGTTATTGAAAGGAGACACCAGGGGGGAGATTAAGGGGGATAACGAAGATGGGCCAACATGTGTATGGGGCAGCCATCATTCCATAAGGATTGAACCCATCTGTTGCCAGTGCGACACGTACATTACGAGCCTCATCTGCTTTGTCACGATGTTTGTCATTAAAGCGGATCTAAGCTTCACCATCGAATGGATGTACCATCTTGTCAGGATTGTACCATTTGTCATTTTTGTGCCATGTCATCTGTTTCACGGATTCTTCGGTCATGTATAGCCGTTGGATCCTCGGTAGGAACGGAAGGTACCGTAGGATTTTCACGGGGATCATAAGTTGCCTCTTCTAGCCATCATCAAAGTCTACCTCCAGGTATCTGGAGGATTTACACTTTGGACAGAACTTTGCATGCTCGTGTTCTTTCCTAAATAGGACGCACCCCTTTGGACAAGCATGTATCTGCTCATATGGCATCTTAAATGCACGAAGGAGTTTCTATGACTCGTACATGCTCTTTGGCAGAATGTGGCCCTTCGGAAGCAGGGTGCCAATCACGGCCAACATCTTATCGAAGCCTTCTCGACTCAAGTTTAACTCGGACTTCAACCCCATTAAGCGTCCAATGGCATCCAGTTGAGACACCATTGACCGATCGTGAAGGGGTTTCTGTGCCGAGTCCATCATGTCGTAGAACGCCTATGCGGCTGCCTCCATCTCCTCCTTCTCATGTCCCTCATCAAACTATCCTTAGTGAAAGTCATCTAACATGTCTGCTACCCCAGCATCAGCATCAAAAGCCTCCACCCGTGGTCTCACCACCTCCTCTCTCATACGATGGGCTTCACCATGGTGGACCCACCGGGTGTAGTCCGACATAAATCCATTCTTCACAAGATGTTTACCCATTTCCACCATGTTTACCCTTCTCCTGTTTCCACATTTGCTGCAGGGACATAAAACTAGGCAATGTCCTTTAGTGGCCTTGCCAAATCCACTGTTCAAGAAAGCATCGGTCTTGTTCATCCATTCCATGGTGTAATCACTCTGACTTCTTCGACCCGTGTACATCCACTGACATCCATCCTCTAACATATGTATCAGCGAGTAATGTAACCATCAATTGCATCTACATGGTGTTCCTACTGTCTAATAGGTGAGGATAGGTCCTAATCCCACCCGCGGATGCGTAGATGAGGTTAGTTTCCATGCTCTACTCCTATCTGAGATAGAATTTCGGCAGCACCTCCACGTTGTTCTCCAGATACATGTCCTGCCAAAGAAGAGTGCGTATCCAGAGAACAACAGGGAGGTGATGCCAAAACTCTATCTTGGACCGGAGCAGACCATGGAAACTAACCCATCTACGCATCTGTGTGATGTCCAAAAAACATGGACAATCCGAAACAGATACGGTCATAGATATTCAAAGATCTGCATACCTCCAACCGTATCTCTTTCGAACGGGAGACGCCTAACTGGGTTACATGATCTACGACCATGATATGGAAAGAGGGGTTATACCTAGGGTGGCGGCAGAGTTAGGCTAGCGGGGCCATGGTGGGTCAGTGCAGTGGTGAGGCGATGCGGTGCAGGCAGACCGGCACGGCAACGGGAACTCCGACTCGGCTCCGATGGGCTCTTCTCTACAAAAGTGGAACAAAATACTATCATTTTAAAAAAAATTCGGCAGAACCTCCCCTGCACGGTGAGGTTTCCAAAACCTGCAAAAAACAGCGGCACGATGGCCGACAAGCACATATGTCTCAAGAGAAGCCATGTAGTTTGGATATCAATCCATGCAGAAGAATATATCCAAGTAGTACCACTACTTCTACTACTACTTCCACTATTGCTACTACTACTACTACCACTATTGCTACTACTACTACCACTAGTTCTACTACTACTACTACCACTACTTCTACTACTACCACCACTAGTTCTACTACTACTACTACCACTAGTTCTACTACTACTACTACTACCACTAGCACTACTACTACAACTATCACTACCACGACAACAACAAGAGAGAGGGCATACCTAACGGGCGCCGGGGGTAGGGGCGGGTAGCGCTGGGGTCAGGGTCGGGGTCACCGGAGTCGAGAACGGGGTCGGGCACGGGCGGCATCGGGGCGGGCGGTCCATGGGGCGTGGCCGGGGATAGGGCCGGCTCCTCGGCGTTGGCGGGCTAGGGTGGGCGAGCTGGCCACGCTTAGCCACACGCGGGCGCGGGGGCGGGGGCAGGCACCGGCGCGTGGCCCGGTGGCTGGCGGGCGTGGGGCCGGCCGCGGGCGTGGCGCACAAGGAGGGGAGGGCGGCGCGCGGCTCGGGGGTGGGGGCGGGTCAGCGTGGGCGTGGATGGCGGCGCAGGGGCGGGGGCGGGCCGGCGTGGTCGCGGATGGCGGCGCGCGGCGCGAGGGCAGGGGCGGGCCAGTGTGGGCGAGGAAGGCGGTGCGTGGCGCGGGGGTGGAGGCGGGCCGACGTGGGCGCGGAGGGCGGCGCATGGCGTGGGGGCGAGGGCGGGCTGGCGTGGGCGCGGATGGCGGCGCGCGGCACGGGGGCGGGGGCGGGCCGGCGTGGGCGTGGGGGCTGGCTAGCTGTCTGAGGCTTGGACTACCCGGCCGGCCGAAATCGCCTAAGTGCCCCACCCGCCCCTTTGCCGAGCGCCGGATCAGGGAGGCACTCGGCAAAGGAGGCAACTTTGCCGAGTGCCCCGATCCGGCCGTCGGCAAAAAAAAAATTTGAAATGCCTTTGCCGAGTGCCCCTGTGAAGGCACTCGGCAAAGAGGAAATTTCTAAAAAAATTCAA
Source organism: Miscanthus floridulus (assembly GCF_019320115.1). NCBI lineage: Eukaryota > Viridiplantae > Streptophyta > Magnoliopsida > Poales > Poaceae > Miscanthus > Miscanthus floridulus. The sequence goes on from NC_089589.1 coordinate 7,286,231, forward strand.
AAACCTCTTTGTCGAGCGCCTTATTCTTGGCACTCGGCAAAGACCCCCTTTGCCAAGTGCCATGCCCCGGCACTCGGCAAAGTTTTGTTATTTTTTTTGTTTTTTGCCTCCAAATTTTTTGTGCAGCCCTTTTAAAGTACCAGGAACTCCTAATTAGAATTTGGGGATTTTTTGTGGCTTTTTGATATATTTAGTTACTTTATTTCGTTTACTTGAATTTTTTCGAAAAATATAAATTTGAACTGCACGTGGTATGAATAATGAAATTTAATGATTCAAAAATTGATAGTCATGTTAGTGAGTGTAGTGTGAGGCCGTATCCAGGAACGGACCCGAAATTTCGGACATCTTGTTCACAAAACATGACCGCGAACTTGCGTGCGAAGTGTTTTTAAATTCTATAAAAAGCAAACGCGGTCCGAAAATCATGAAACTTGTTGAAATGTAGTGATATCGTATGTGGAGGCTATGATAAAAATTTCAGAAGATTTCGTGCACGTGTCATGTCTTGGTTTGTAAGCATCGTACGTGACAACGTGCACAAAATCTTCTGAAATTTTTATCATAGCCTCCACATACGATATCACGACATCTCAACAAGTTTCATGATTTTCGGACTTCGTTTGTTTTTTTATAGAATTTAAAAACACTTCGCACGCAAGTTCGCGGTTATGTTTCGTGAAAAAAATGTCTGAAATTTCGGGCCCGTTCCTGGATACGGCCTCACACTACACTCACTAACATGACTATCAATTTTTGAATCATTAAATTCTATTATTCGTACCACGTGCAGTTTAAATTTATATTTTTCAAAAAAATTCAAGTAAACAAAATAAAGTAACTAAATATATCAAAAAGCCACAAAAAATCCCTAAATTCTAACGAGGAGTTCCTGGTACTTTAGAAGGGTTGCACAAAAAATTTGGAGGCAAAAAACAAAAAAATAAAAAAACTTTGCCAAGCGCCGGGGTATGGCACCCGGCAAAGGGGGTCTTTGCCGAGTACCTTCACAGGGGCACTCGGCAAAGGTAATTCAAAAAAAATATATAATTTTTTTAATTCCCCCCTTTGCCGAGTGCCGAAGCTGTTAGGCACTCGGCAAAGACATTTCGAAAAAAAATATTGAATCTTTGCCGAGCGCCGTGTCAGGGGCACTCGGCAAATGATTTTTCAAAAAAAAATCTTTGCCGAGTGCAGACACTCGGCAAAGAAGGACGTGGCCGAACACCGTTACGCGGGGCAGCCTATGCCGAGTGCCGAGCTTTTGCCGAGAGCCTAGCACTCGGCAAAGAAGTCTTTTGCCGAGTGCCATTTTTTGCCGAGTGCAATTCTTTGCCGAGTGCGGCACTCGGCAAATAAGGTATTTGCTGAGTGCCCGATTTTTGACACTCGGCAAAGCAGTTTGCACTCGGCAAAGGCTTTGTTTCCCGTAGTGGTTGCAATCTTTAGCTAGCCAGGCATCAGAGAGATACACTACTCGTATAGTCATGGTTGCTGCAGTGTAACCTGAATAGTGAATAACTGAATATGTACTGATGGGGGGACCCTACCAGTATACCAAAGTACACGTTTAACTTGTTGACTGTATAGTCATGGTTGCTGCAGTGTAACCTGCTCGGATCAGTCGATCGATCCACTTGTTGACTGACTGCGCATGCACACTGTACGCGTCGTCAAACCACTGACGAGCACCGGGACACTATGGTCATGATTGAACTTGCCGCGCATGCGTAGAGCAAATACTCCATTCGAGAAAGAATGCAATTCTATCACTTGCGTACAAAATACTCCCTCGCATTTGAGAAAGAATACAATTCTAACAATTATGCATGTGTTTTCTCAAAAAGAATGTAACTCTAGCTTAAGTATAGAATTTATAGGTGCAATTATTTGTTTTTGTCCAATTAACACATATAGAATACGTATATAAAAAGAGTGGGGGTACATGCATTTTTGTGTTGTGTGCTAACTTCTTTTATGCGAGAATTGTATTCTTTTTTGGGGCGGAAATAGTACCACTGCTGCTGCTGATGGAATAGAAGTGTTAAGGTTTAGGAGTAGTATTTCAGTTTCAGTCTTTCAGAGATGTTTACTTCCGGCCTTCCGGGCATCTTCTTGGACTACTAGTGCCTGCCCTGCTGGAGGCTCCCGCAATCCACCATCTGAACCATACTTTAGTGAGCTCACCTGCTCCCTGCTCAATGACCAATCTATCCATGGATTGCTATCGAATTCCATTCCACACGCTGTGGTAGTAGTCTCTGGTCTGGTCCACCACCCACACATGGAGAGGTTAGCTGCATATAAAAACTCGTCAAGAGCTGCCATGGATGAGTTAACATACATTCACTCTCGCACTCCATCCATATCCAGCAAGAAGAAGAAGAGAGGTCCGGTCGATGGCTTGCGTGGCGGACCGTGAGGCCGCGGTGAGGGAGGTGGCGCAGGTGTACGAGCTCATCATGGTCCAGCAGCCTCTTCTCCTCCTCCACTCGCAGCAGCCGCCGCCATCGACGACCCAGCTGGCGCAGAGCCTCCTCAGCAAGGCGCTGCGAGCCCTCAACGTCGCCCTCTCCGTCATGAAACAGCAGCAGCAGCCTGCTGCCGGTCCACCAGCAGTGACACCAATAAGCGTCGTCAAAGCTAAGCCTCATCAGCTCTCGCCGCCCAGCCCGGCGTCTGCTGACACCCAAGCCGCCATAGTACCCAGCACGGCAACAAGAGGCGCCAAAAGAAGAAGGTGTGTGTGCACTGCTGGATCCTTCGACTTCAGTAATGTTTTCTGTGCAGTTTTCAACCTCCTAGTTCGATCGCTGACTGTTGCTTCCAATGGAAACTGCTGCAGATCATCAGTAGCGATGGACGGGAAGAAGAAGATCAAGTCATCATCATGGGCGACGGTAACCGCCGTGCCCTACGACGACGGCTACGAGTGGAGGAAATACGGCGAGAAGAAGATCAACGGGACGCTCTTCACGAGGAGCTACTTCCGGTGCACCTACAAGGGCGACGCCGGCTGCCAGGCCACCAAGCACGTCCAGCAGGTGGACAACAACAGCGACGACCCGCCCATGTTCCACGTCACCTACAACAATGACCACACCTGCAACAGTTGTTCCAAAGCTGCTGCAGCCAACACCGGGAGCAGCAGCAACAACCTCGCTGCATTGCTAGCAGGCTGCTGCAACATGAAGCAAGAACCAACTGGTCAGCATGCTGCTGCGGCGGCCATGAACATGAAGCAAAAAGAGCCACCGCTGCTGCTGCCTCCTCTGGTGGACCTCCAGCCTTCCGCCTGTTTGCCTCATGAACAAATTCCACAGTGCCAAGAGCCGCTGTTTCCTGTAAGTATGGAGCAGCAGTTCTGTGGTGCTTTAAGAGACGACGATGGTGAAATCCCGTCGGCTACTGGTTCGTGCATCTCCGGCGAGACCAGCTGGGATGGGTATTCTGGGGACATGGCGGCGGCTGAAGATGACCCTCTCCACGATCTGGAGCGCTTCCTCTTCATGGACATGGACTACTAGTACTAGCTGGATCTGAAACCTAATTAACAAGATTATGAGAGTAGTAGAAGTATAGTTTGATCTTCCTTTTATTTAACATTTTTAGGGCAGTAGTGCCAATAATACAGTGTTCTGTAGGGAGAAAAAGAAATCCAGTAAAATAGGAGTGCATGAGATGTAAAACAAAGGATCATTTGATCCGCCTCCGTTAATACAAGACACTGTCTTGCAAAATCATTTGTGTAGTAGTGTGCCTAACTGTTTAAGCACTTTATTATGGTCCTTGGAGAGAGATGCCTAAGGTTTCAAGTGGCGGGCTAAGCCATTTAGTGGTGCCCTCCTTCAAAATCCATACAAAGCTATAGTCGTTGGATATAGCGGTGAGCACTTATTTAGCGGTTTCTAGAAAACATAAAAAATCTCGATTAATTATGCAAATAAACATAGAACTAACAAAATTATAAGGACACCAATACTCAAATACAAGTCTAGGCCTCTAGGATAACATATCTCTAGGTTCATTACTTCGTCATAGCTATTCAGTTAATCAATTTAATCATGATTGTAATTAACATTCATATTCACAACATTCAACAACAAACAACTTAAGGATTATTCAATGGTTCATTGCATCGTTTTATTAAGTAAAAAACATAACAGAGAGACATATTATAATCATCTTGAGCAAAGAGTGAATATTCACATAAGGATTAGCAAAGCTAAAAAAAAGTTTGCGGCTAACCCAAATAATGACGCTTAACGGAGATAAGTCCATAGCTACAGTAGTGCACAACAATTGACGATATCATAGAGGTATACCTCTGAAAATGTTGTAGTGGAGCTATAGCATGTTAAAGTGGAGAAATAGTAGGATATTTAGAACCATGGAGGTACCAAATTTTACTTGGTACATCCCAAGTTACTGTTTGTAACTCTCCATTGATGGTAAAGTCAGCCTAGTTGTAAGCAATGTTATGGTCCTTAACAAAGGCAATAGACATTGGGGGAGTCTCTAAAATTTAAGTAGAGAGAGATTCATGACCTTCAAATTCCTCTCCAATTTTTGTGATATTCATGACATTCCACTTGGGATTTTGGACATTCACACCCTTACCTTCATTTATTTCTCTTCAAGTCGAGATTTGAGGATTTTGGAGAGACTAGGGGTGGGGTTTTTGGGTTCCATGGGGTGATTAATTGGTGGAATAATATCGGTGTGGCGGTGGATTGGATTTGTATGTGGGGCAGCAGTCTAGAATCCACCAGTTAGCAATCCCAGTACCAGGGAGAGGATGGCTGGTAGGGAAGGTTGGGATTGGGAAACTCAATCTAGTGAGTAATATTAGCATGTCCTCCTCTATTCTAAATTATAAGTCGTTCTGGTTTCTCTAGATATATAGCTTTTACTCTGTATATCTAACCATAATGTATATATATCTGGGTTCTAAGCAAAAGCTATATACCTAGAAAAGTCCGAGAAAGAAATTAAAGGAGGAGAGCTGTTGGATGAAATATTGTTGAACAATCCAAAAAATTAGAATTGAAAGTGAAATGGAAAATAAAATACCTGGCCAGTATGACGATTTAGATGGGGAAAAAAGAACATACAAGCACGGACACCACTACCATATAGACAGACCGCAAGTTGACGTGATATAGGCAGCTGTCAATGTGCAAACACAAAAAGATTAGCTATTCCACATCGCCTAGCTAGTGCCGTGGTGACAAAGAAATATCAATAATATCTATATACGCTACTATATTGTAAAAAGTTAATGATGTATGAAGTTCTTGTGGAAAGCGATTATTGCGCGGGTAATAATAGAAAATTATTGGAGTAGTAGTCATGTACGTGCATCGCGTGTAGAAAACAGTACGTGCTGACTGATTACACACTAGCTAGGCTAGTATAGTACTCCATATATAGTGTAGCGAAGTATGTGTGTGTGTGTGTGTGTGAGTGTGTGTGTGTGTGTGTGTGTGTATATATATATATATATATATATGGAGAGGCTATTCAGTAGCCGGCTACAAAATAAGTTATTCTGTAGCCACCTCCATTTACTATAATTTTATATACTAATTTACCATAATGTCAATACATATTTACGATAGTTGGGTTACTATAATACATAAGGATATTTACCATAACATTATATTAAACCACTTAGTAAAGAGTTACTATAATCTCGTAAATTAACATAGTAACTCAAAGTGGCCACAGAATAAGTTATTCTGCGGCCAGCTACAGAACAGTACGTCTATATATATATATATATATATATATATATATATATATATATATATATATATATATATATATAGCCACTTTGGGTTACGATAATCTCGTAAATAACTTATTCTGTAGCCACTTTGAGTTACGATAATTACTATGTTAATTTACGAGATTATAGTAACTCCTTACTAAATGATTTAATATAACGTTATGGTAAATATCCTCATGTGTTATAGTAACCTAACTATCGTAAATATGTATTGACATTATCGTAAATTAGTATATAAAATTATCATAAATGGAGGTGGCTATAGAATAACTTATTTTGTAGCTGGCTACTGAATATATTCTCCATATATATAGAGAGAGATAGATAGATAGATAGATAGATAGATAAATAGATGGAAAGAAAGAAAGAGACAAACGATGGAGAAGAAGAAATCTATGGAGGATCCGCGTTGTTGCCTGTGCATGATTGGACTGTGACCGCAATTAAGCACGTATAGTAAGCATGACGAGCAGCAACTGATGTCAAAACAAGCGTCACTGCGTTGATGTCAAAATTAAGAAAATAAACTTGCATGTCACAAATCAAGTGGGCATATAGTAACATATAAGCGTGTGACAAAAGAGGATGGCGATTGAACCTTCAATTTCTGACAGCCCGCTGTAGCCTGACACTGTATAAAATAGTATCAACCGTTATGATTCTAAATAGTTATACTATAAAAAAATATATTTCATAGTAAATAGTACTTATTTGATATTATAAATATAAATTATTTGTAATGAAAAAATAGTCAAACTGAAGATAGATTAACTTAACAATGTAGATTGGTTGTTTTTTTTATTTGGGACGGAGAGAGTATTAAATAAGGACCCATTTGCAGTACTGAATTTCTGATAAATTCGCTTGTGCATACATATACAAACAATCAAATATACAATATACTACTGGATCTGCAGGTCTTTCTTTTTCTTTTTTTTCTTTACCGGTCGGCAGGTAGCTATATATAGACAGCAGGCTCCAGATGATGAAGAGAACGTTGTGCTGCACTCGATTCTCCGATCATGGCTTGGCCAGTCTAGATCACTTTTGTCATGTGAAAGCACGCGCTGCTCCACGATCGAACCAAGGGCGCAGGGACTGCAGCCACTGGCTACCATTTTTCTTTCATTTTTTTTTTCTCTTTAAATGAGAGGCAAGAACTCTGTCTAATCGATTAAGCACGGCAAAAGCTTTACAAGATCTAGCTGACATAGTGACATGTCTATCAATAACAAGATCACAATGACTTTTTCACCAATTTTAAAATTTATCGGTTCAATATGTTAAAGATTAAGCCTAGCCCAGTGTCACATCGATAATACGAAACTGGGCCAGTTATTACGAATACAAACATAGGATAGGTACGCATGCATGATTTGTTTCTAAATTTGGGACTTTTTTTTTTTTTTTTTTTTTTTGCCTACTAACCTGGCCTGGTAGTGAACTTGGAACGAATCTGACAAGTCGTTGGCCCAGTACCAACTGGAGAAAAGGCCCAAAAATGTGCCCGGCAGACCTCAGTGTTTTAATCGGCTTTATTCCCCAAACCTAAAAAAGAAATTATACGTTTGGCTAGCAACGGGAAATGCAATGAAAATTAGCGAGGGGAGTTTGAGAGAATTTACATGGGAGTTAGACTTTTTGTCGAAACTCTTTGATGGAACTTAAGAGGGGGATTTCCATACTTTGTTTGGTTCGAGGGGTATGGACAAAAAAAAAGATTTTATCACCATACCATGTAATAGTAAACGTTTTGGGACGAATCAATCATTCACTTTTCATCCCTCTTCTTAGTTACTCCATCCGTTCCAAATTATAAGTCACTTTGACTTTTTATTTATCTATTTTGTTATGTATCTAGACATATTATTATATCTAAATATCTAGATACATAGTAAAATAGATGTACTAAAAGAAAGTTAAAGTGACTTATAATTTAGAACGTGGGGAGTAATTAGCACTAAAGTTGGCCTTGGAATTCTCATCCTCATCCACCAAAACTCTTATTCCCTCGAAACAAACCAAGTAAGTTCTTCCTTCTAAACTCCCTATAAACTTGTATTAATATATACCTAAACATATATAATAGCATTAGAAGTGGATAAAATTCTGGCTTGCAAAGGTGCTCAAGAATATTCGTGAAAATAACTGCATGCTCAAACATTACAAGCTTGCTTGGGTTTTAGGGAACCGCGGAAGCTAGTTTTGAGAATCTATAAAGGGCTCCAAATATACATAGCTTTTAGCCAGTTTATAACTAAAATCTAAACAAGTTTTGCCTTATGCTCTTGGGACTTCGAAGACAATATTTCTCTTCACCTTTACAACAATAATAACATAAAAATTCAAAATATGAGAATATTTTGTAACTTTACAAAAAGAACAATGTATCTCGACATTTACAATCTAGAATCCAAACAACCTTCTAAGAGCAGGTACAACAGCTCGTCGAATCACCGAGCACGTCAGCAGTACACAGTGACCTAGATCGAGGAGAGAGGGCACACGAGACAAGTTAGGGGGTGTTTGATCCAAAGACTAAAGTTTATGAGGTGTTACATAGGGGTGTCGCATGAGGTGTTCAGATACTAATAAAAAATAAATTACAGAATCCGTCAGTAATCCGCGAGACGAATTTATTAAGCCTAAGTAATCCGTCATTAACACAAGTTACTGTAGCACCGCATTGCCAAATCATGGACTAATTAGACTTAAAAAATTCGTCTCGCAAAACAGTTTAATTCTGTGCATTTAGTTTCGTAATTAGTCTATATTTAATACTCCATACATATGTCTAAATATTCGATGGGACAACGACTAAAATTTAGGACGTGGATCACAGCAGTCATCAATGAGCGGTACCCGCCCTCTAATACAACAACTAAGCATTCAATATCTATCGTATATTATCTTGCTCTCTGCTCTAATCAAGTACTGACAGGTGGAGGACATAGCCAGGTTAAAGAATAAACAACTGTTTGGAAATTTAATTAGAGACAAAGAACCTACCTGTATTGTACAAGGAGAAAACTGTAATTATAGGACGTGAAACAATACGCTTCGCTATTATAGACTCCAAATATCGACTTCGCTAAAACGATCCTTGAAACGTTGGCACTTTGTTATACATGACATTTGGTCTTTTTAATCACTTTTCTTAACTAAAATACATGTATTTTGCCATGATGTGACCGTATTGCCCTCAGGGCTTCCATTGATGTGGGATGGGGCTGCTGGCCGCTCGCCTGGCCTGCCTGACCGACACGGTGGCGATCCTGCTGGAGTGGGTGATGGCGCGGATGGTGCTGCACCCGGGGATCCAGTCCAAGACGCAGGCGGAGCTGGACGCCGTCGTGGCCTGCGGCTGCGCCATCTCCGACGCCGACGTGGCCCGGCTGCCCTACCTGCAGCGTGTCGTGAAGGAGACGTTCCGCGTGCACCAGCCCGGCCCGCTGCTCTCGTGGGCGCGCCTCGTCGTGCACGACGCGGTGGTCGGAGGCCACCTCGTCCCCGCGGGCACCACGGCCATGGTCAACATGTGGGCTATCACGCACGACCCCGCGGTGTGGGCAGACCCCTCCGCGTTCCGGCCCGAGCGGTTCGAGGAGGAGAACGTGAGCGTGCTGGGCGGGGAGCTCCGGCTCGCGCCGTTCGGGGCCGGGCGGCGCGTGTGCCCCGGCAAGACGTTGGCGCTCGCCACCATCCACCTCTGGCTCGCGCAGCTGCTGCACCGCTTCCAGTGGGCGCCGGCTGACGGTGGCGTCGACCTGGCGGAGCGCCTTAGGATGTCGCTGGAGATGGAGAAGCCCCTCGTGTGCAAGCCCACGCCCAGGTGGTGATCGCTGAAAGCACAAACTACGCATGGCTGGCGCGCGATCGAGTTCCATGCATAATTATATTATTAGCGTTTCATTACGCAGCATAATTTGTTTTTCTGGTCGAGAGATGGTGTTTAATCTGCATTTGTGGTTTTGTCTACGTTACTGTTTTTGTTGTTTGCGATTGGTAAGGAGTGTTCACAGTGCTCCACTGTTAGGAGTACCGGATATGTAATGAGGACTATGTGGAGAGAATGTTTCAGTAATATTACAATGTGTTTCTTGCTGCATACTTGATATGTATATTTTTCCATTTGTTTGAAATCGATTTTGTCAACGTGGAAAAGATTTTTTTTCTTCTAAAAGGAGAGCATATTCATGGATAAGGAGAAAGTTAGCGGGGCCAGCGTCTTGAACTAGATCCCCGGGTGCAGCACCATCCGTGCCATCACCCACTCCAGCAGGATCGCCACCGTGTCGGCCAGGCAGGCCAGGCGAGCGGCCAACAGCCCCATCCCACATCAATTGAAGCCCCGAGGGCAATACGGTCACATCATGGCAAAATATATGTATTTTAGTTGAGAAAAGTAATTAAAAAGACCAAATGTCATGTATAACAAAGTGCCAACATTTTAAGGATCGTTTTAGCGAAGTCAATGTTTGGAGTCCTATAATAACGAAGCGCATTGTTTCGTGTCCTATAATTACAATTTTCTCATTATACATGTTAGCTGTTTGATGTGTTGTCTTAGGGGGTGTTTGGTTCCCATGGACTAAAGCATTTTGGACTAAAATCAGCATTTTAGTTGGACTAAACAGCCAAACACTTGGACTAAAAGTGGACTAAAATCCTTTAGTCTTTTAGTCCACAAAATTGGACTAAAAGATGTTGGGGACACCCATGCCTCTCATTTATTGCTCTCTCTCCACTTTAGTCTATTTTTGTTCAAGAAATCAAACACTACTTTAGTCTACTTTTAATTCATAGATTAAAGCGGACTAAAATTTTTAGTCCATAAACTAGAGAACCAAACAGCGCCTTATAGACCAAAGCTTGTCTCAACTATTGGGCTCGCCCAAAAGCTGCTTCAGTGCCTGTTTAGTTCCCAAAATTTTGTAAAATTTTTAAGATTTTCCGTCACATCGAATCTTTGGATACATGCATGAAGCATTAAATATAAATAAAAAATAAAACTAATTACATAGTTTAGACGAAATTCACGAGATGAATCTTTTAAGCCTAATTAAACTATGATTGGACACTAATTGCCAAATAACAACGAAAATGTTACAGTACTATTTCGCCAAAAATTTCGCCAACTAAACGAGGCCTCAGTGTGAAGAAACCACATGGTAACTTGCTGGCCTGGCTTTGGTCACGTGTTTCTTCTGCTTTTGGTTTTGGTTCACCACGAGGCATCTAAACCGCGTCCTTCCGCCTCCTTCGCCACCTCTCTGCGTATCCCCCTCTCCCCTCCTCCCCAAACCAAACCCCTCCACACTCCAACTCCTCAATCCGAGCAGTGTAGAACTCTCTCGCCCTACCCCGGCCGTCAAAAAAATCCAATCTTTCCGCTCCCCTCCGCCGTTTTCGGAGGCCGCACGGCTGCAAGATTGATCAATCCTGTGCGGATCGAGCCGCAGACACTACCAGTTCCAATCCAATCCCCAGGTGGTACTCGCGGACCGCAGGCAGAGCCCGGGCGGAGCATGGGGTCCCGATCCGCCGGCGCGATGCTGTGGCTGCTGGTGTGCGCGGCGCTCCTGTTGGGCTGCTGCCAGGGGAGGTTCGTGGTGGAGAAGAACAGCCTCAAGGTGACGGCGCCCGACGACCTCAAGGGCACCTACGAGTGCGCCATTGGCAACTTTGGGGTGCCCCAGTACGGCGGCACCATGGTCGGCATCGTCGCCTACCCCAAGGCCAACAGGAAGGCCTGCAAGAGCTTCGACGACTTCGACATCTCCTACAAGGCCAAGCCGGGGGCGTTCCCCACCTTCTTGCTCGTCGACAGGGGAGGTGAGTCACTGAAATCTCAGCGCCATAGCACGAAGCGGTTGCTTCTCCTCCTCCCGGCCGCCGGACTGGCGGTTGGTCTCTGTTAGGTCACCCATGCATGGACTTGCGTTTACTAATTACTAGTAGTAGCGAGTAAGACTTTTGTATGCTCCGTTGGGTTGGATTGGATAGAGTGTGGTTGAAGGTTTGACCACGGGTGCCCAAATTTCTGTTTATTAGTCGCGTGGCCTTCAGGTAGATGTGTTCAAGATTAGATCTTTCCATGTGATTATGTGGTTACTTTGAATATGCGTTGACCTGGTTTGGTACAAAGACCTTGATGTGTGCAGAAAGGGGATTTAACCTGAGAGCTTAGCTTACTGTCACTGTCTTGATTTTAGACCGTCCTATTGTGCTCCACTGGTTTTTGTTTTCAACTAATATTTAAAACTCCCTCATGTCTGTTCTCAGATGTTGCATCGTACTAGGGTTAATTAAAATAGACATTGGATTGCATATTATTATAATACAATGTTTGTTGTTGTTTACAGATTGCTACTTTGCAAAGAAGGCATGGAATGCACAGAAAGCAGGAGCAGCAGCAATCCTTGTCGCTGATGACAAAGACGAACCTCTAATTACAATGGACAACCCTGAGGAGAGTGGCAACACGGATTATTTAGAGAACATCACTATTCCTTCGGCGTTAATAACCAAGAGCTTTGGGGACAGGCTCAAGAAAGCAATTGACAAAGGTGACATGGTTAATGTGAATTTGGATTGGAGGGAGGCCCTGCCCCATCCTGATGAGCGTGTTGAGTATGAATTTTGGACCAACAGCAATGATGAATGTGGCCCAAAGTGTGATAGTCAGATTGATTTTGTCAAGAGCTTCAAAGGAGCAGCGCAGGTGCTTGAGAAGAAGGGCTATACGGAGTTCACTCCTCACTACATCACCTGGTATTGCCCAGAGGCCTTCATTTTGAGCAAGCAGTGCAAGTCCCAGTGCATCAATCATGGGAGATACTGTGCACCTGACCCGGAACAGGATTTTAGCAAAGGATATGATGGCAAAGATGTGGTGGTCCAGAACTTGCGCCAAGTTTGTGTCTTTAAGGTTGCTAAGGAGCACAAGAAGCCTTGGTTATGGTGGGACTATGTTACTGATTTTGCGATTCGGTGCCCAATGAAGGAAAAGAAGTACACAAAGGAGTGTGCTGAAGGGGTTATCAAGTCGCTTGGTATGTTATATTTGCATCTGGTTTCCAATGTTTGTGGTGAGGTGCAGATCTGCGGTATTTATACTAAACGGGTTTATAATTTACAGGCCTTGATCATAAAGCAATAGATAAGTGTATTGGTGATCCAGATGCTGATGAGGAAAACCCTGTTCTGAAAGCTGAACAGGATGCACAGGTTAGTAGTACTTCAATGTGAATGCGTGATCTTTTCTGTTCATCCTATTGTTGATCTGAACACATCATCATCGCCCACTTTGTGTAGATTGGCAAGGGCTCTCGTGGTGATGTTACCATCTTACCAACTCTGGTAATCAACAATAGACAATACAGAGGTATGTGCTATTCTATGTATCCCGTAAATTACGATAAGGAGTTTGCTGAGATCACCAGATGAACTTATCCGAATCTATGTTTCTCAGGGAAGCTTGACAAAGGAGCAGTTCTTAAAGCACTTTGTGCTGGTTTTAGGGAAACCACTGAGCCAGCTGTTTGCTTGAGTGAAGGTTGGTGAATTGGTTTCCCAAATTTTTCCATATTCAGATGTTACATGATCTAGTTTATACTTTCAAGTGTAATTTTGCATGTAGCATGCTCTTAATGTTCATTCTATTTCAACCTTAGATATACAAACAAATGAGTGTCTCGAGAACAATGGCGGCTGTTGGCAAGATAAGGCTGCTAACATCACTGCATGCAAGGTACATCCTGTGGTGTTAGTTTTTTTCCTTGAAATTGAAATTTTGGTTTATCAAATATTTGTTCTGTTTAGCTTATGCATATAATACTTGTTCGGTTTACATACAGGATACCTTCCGTGGAAGAGTTTGCGAGTGTCCAGTTGTGAAAGGAGTAAAATTTGTTGGTGATGGCTATACTCACTGTGAAGGTACACTACAAGGCATCAGGAGATTCATCTTTTGGCAGTTTCTTTTATTATATGTTAACAGATCTTCTGAATTATAACATGTGATTTTTTTTAGCTTCCGGATCTGGGCGATGTGAAATTAACAATGGAGGATGCTGGAAGGATACCAAGAATGGTCGGACATACTCAGCCTGTACTGTAAGTGTCAGTTGAGGTTTTGCTGTCCTTAAAACTGCCATATTATCAGTAGGATCCTGTCCAGTTTTTTTCAAGTAAAAAGTGCTTATAAAATCTGATATTTTGGTTCTGGTGTCTGTAATATGCAGGATGATGGCTGCAAATGCCCAGATGGATTCAAGGGTGATGGTAAGCACAAATGTGAAGGTAAGAGACATTTCCCGAGGCTCATTAATCTTTCTAGAAGTGCTTGCCTGTCCTCAACAGCTTCTGCTGTAATGCACTTCAGAATTGCCTTTCGCTGTTTTGCCATATCATATATCATTGGACTTCTCGCACTTCCCTTGCGATGCTGATATGAAACATGTTGTGACAGATATTGATGAATGCAAGGAAAAGACTGCATGTCAATGCAAAGAATGCAAATGCAAAAACACATGGGGAAGCTATGAGTGCGGCTGCAGTGGAGGCTTGCTTTACATGAGGGAGCATGATACATGCATAAGTATGTGTCCCTCATACATGTACACTATCAGCTTATTATTGAGTCGCAGTTTTCATGTTGAATTCGTTAACATTAGAGGTCATAAGTTAGCATAAGTTGCTGGCTACCTCACCTATTCGAGGCATATGAATCATATAATTTTGGATTTTTGCTCTGACAACTTGACAGTTCAAGCTCAAAACTAGCAACTATGCTGAATATAGACATGAGCATGACACTCAAGTGATGCTAATTGGGCATTTGTTGTACTCAGGCAAAAATGGAGCATCAGAAGCAGGCTGGGGCTTCTTGTGGGTCGTCTTCTTCGGCCTTGTTGCAGCAGGAATTGCAGGATATGCAGTGTACAAGTACAGGATCCGGGTAAGAAATAGGCAGCTTGTATCTGCTGATACTTCTATATTCATTACCTTCCGATAACTCTGGGTTTGCAACTAATTCTGTTCTTGCATTGCCCGTGCCTACAGAGATATATGGACTCAGAGATCCGTGCTATCATGGCTCAGTACATGCCCCTGGACAACCAAGGAGATGTCCAGAGCCATTCTCATCATATTGAGATGTGAGGTGGATGCAGATTTGATGAGAGGAGACCGAGACTTGATCTAGCTTATATACACTTGAATTAGATGTGCATAATCGTAACGATCTTATTTGTAGCATGCAGTCTTTGAACAATTTGTATCGGTGTGGTTTCTGTGTTAGGCTGTACCATGACATGGTCTTGTTTAGTAATAATTTGCCATCTTTTCTTTCAGTGGCAATAAAGGAGATGGCAAACGGGCATGACTGGTGTTCAGTTCTGTTTGTGGTCACTGATCAGTGGTAAAGAAATTTGGGCGCCTAGCATAACAGAGAATTGTGCCTGGTGTCAATTGTTTGATCCATGATGCTAGTCCATTGAATGATATTGCCCCATACGTAGAACGTGTTTGTTTGAGCCTAGTCCGTAACCAAGAAAGTTTTGTTCGGACAGTTAACTGAGTTCTAAAGCATTCCAGTTTCAAAAAAAAGAAAAAAAAAAGTTCTAAGGCATTCTGTGACTGATGCATCACATTCCCCATTTAGCAGCATCTGATATTGGAACAGGTGAATTGAAATATGAGATCGACAGGGCTGAATAGCTGATGCTAATTGTTTCGTCAGTTGTACACTACGTTGAATGGGGCTAAAATGAAGCACAATTCCTGGGCAAAAGAATGCCGTGCTCAAATGGAAGCACAGTTTACAAAAGAGAAAAGACGCAGAGCATTAGTACAGGTGAATGGTTCTAAAATGGCCGAACAAAAAATCAGTGTTCTCTTCAATCTAAAATCCTCCCAATCCTTTATGCTCGGTTCATGTACTGCCCTGTTCTTGAATCAACCAAAATATCATCACCTACGTTCACAAAAGAGGGCACCGTGACAACAGCTCCAGTTTCCAGGGTTACAGGCTTTGTTCCTCCTACAAAATACAGTGACAATATTGATCCCAATTTTGATGACGCCAACTTCCATCGGAAAAGAAATGGCCGACATAATGTTGTGCTCTTTACAACTAGATTACATCTGATTACTTTGGTTAGCAACACGCTTTGTTAACCAATTGCAGGCACTTGTCGCAAAAGCATACTAGGTATTAGAGTAATTTGTACCTTGTGCACTGTCGCTTGCCCCAGGGTCAGTATCAGTTGCAGTCAGCCTCACAGTGATGGGGAGCTCGAAATCAATGATCTACACAATTATCACAGTTAATGGGCAGTATATTTTGCTGTGTGGGAACATTGTCCCCCCTGGTTCTATAGAAAATTTTGAGAATGAAATTCATTAGTCAATTGGATAGCAAAATAGCTTCCCATTCCAGGACAGCAAATTGCAGTCCATTCCTTCTTTGAGCCACTTGTGCTTGTCACCGACATCTGCTTCATTTAACCGACTTTCTTCAAATGTTGTCTGGAAAGGGAAATTGACAAGAGCATCGTAAGATACAAATGCCAACAGAATTGTTTACGTACATCAATAGATCGTAAGTTTTTTTGAGGTCTTTTTTTTTTTTTGAGGTCAATAGATCGTAAGTTCAAATTTGTCCATGAATCCAGAAAGTGGCCATTTTGCACAAATGTGAAGGTAAGAGACATTTCCCAAGGCCCATTAATCTTTCTAGAAGTGCTTGCCTGTCCTCAGCGGCTTCTGCTATACTGCACTTCAGAATTGCCTTTCGCTGTTTTGCCATATTATATATCATTGGACTTCTCGCACTTCCCTTGCGATGCTGATGTGACATGTTGTGACAGATATTGATGAATGTAAGGAAAAGACTGCATGCCAATGCAAAGAATGCAAATGCAAAAACACATGGGGAAGCTATGAGTGCGGCTGCAGTGGAGGCTTGCTTTACATGAAGGAGCATGATACATGCATAAGTATGTGTAGCCCTCATACATGTACACTATCAGCTTATTATTGAGTCGTTTTTTCATGTTGAATTAGTTAACCTTAGAGGTCATAAGTTAGCAGTGGTTGATGGCTACCTCACCTATTTGAGGCATATGAGTCATAATTTTGGATTTTTGTTCTGATAACTTGACAGTTAAATCTCAAAACTAACAACTGTGCTGAATATAGACATGAGCTTGACACTCAAGTGATGCTAATTGGACATTTGTTGTACTAAGGCAAAAATGGAGCATCAGAAGCAGGCTGGGGCTTCTTGTGGGTCGTCTTCTTCGGCCTTGTTGCAGCAGGAATTGCAGGATATGCAGTGTACTAGTACAGGATCCGGGTAAGAAATAAGCATCTTGTATCTGCTGATACTTCTATGTTCATTACCTTCCGATAACTCTGGGTTGGCATCTAATTCTGTTCTTGCATTGCCCGTGCCTACAGCGATACATGGACTTGGAGATCCGTGCCATCATGGCTCAGTACATGCCCCTGGACAACCAAGGAGATGTCCAGAGCCATTCTCATCATATTGAGATGTGAGGTGGATGCAGACTCGATGAGAGGAGACCGAGACTTGATCTAGCTTATATACACTTGAATTAGATGTGCATAACTGTAACGATCTTATATTTAGCATGCAGAGTCCTTGAACAATTTGTATCCGTGTGGTTTCTGTGTTAGGCTGTACCATGACATGGTCTTGTTTAGTAATAACTTGCCATCTTTTAATTCAGTGGCAATAAAGGAGATGGCAAACGGGCATGACTGGTGTTCAGTTATGTTTGTGGTCCCTGATCAGTGAGTGGTAAAGAAATTTGAGCGCCTAACGTAACAGAAAATTGTGCCTGGTGTCAATTGTTTGATCCATGATGCCAGTCCATTGAATGACATTGCTCCATATGTAGAACATATTTGTTTGAGCCGAGTCCGTACCAAGAAAGTTTTGTTCGAACAGAATTCTAAGGCATTCTGTGACTGATGCATCACATTCCCCATCTGGCAGCATCTGATATTGGAACAGGTGAATTGAAATATGAGATCGACAGAGTTGAATAGCTTAGCTAATGCTAATTGTTTTGTCAGTTGTACACTACGTTGAATGGGGCTAAAATTAAGCACAATTCCTGGGAAAAGATGCAGAGAATTCGTACAGGTGAATGGTTCTAAAATGGCCGAACAAAAAACCAGTGTTCTCTTCAAATCTAAAATCCTCTCCAATCCTTTATGCTCGAGTCATGTACTGCCTGTTCTTAAATCAACCAGAATATCATCGCCTACGTTCACAAAAGAGGGCACGGTGACAACAGCTCCAGTTTCCAGGGTTGCAGGCTTTGTTCCTCCTACAAAATACAATGACTATGTGATCCCAATTCTGATGACCTAAACTTCCATCTGAAAAGAAATGGACGTAATAATGTCGTGTTCTTCACAACTAGATTGCATCTGGTTACTTCGGTTAGCAAAAAGCGTGGTTAACCAATTGCAGGTACTTGCTGCAAAAGCGTACTAGATATTAGAGTAATTTGTACCTTGTGCACTATCGCTTGACCCAGGGTCAGTATCAGTTACGGTCAGCCTCACAGTGATGGGGAGCTCGAAATCAATGATCTACACAATTATCACAGTTAATGGGCAGTATATTTTGCTGTGTGGGAACATTGTCCCCCCTGGTTCTATAGAAAATTTTGAGAATGAAATTCATTAGTCAATTGGATAGCAAATAATCTGAAAGGTAAATAGGAAATACCTTCCCATTCCAGGACAGCAAATTGCAGTCCATTCCTTCTTTCAGCCATTTTTGCTTGTCACCGACATCTGCTTCATTTAACCGACTTTCTTCAAATGTTGTCTGGAAAGGGAAATTGACAAGAGCATCGTAAGATACAAATGTCAACAGAATTGTTTACGTACATCAATAGATCGTAAGTTTTTTTTTAGGTCAATTTTTTTTTGAGGTCAATAGATCGTAAGTTCAAATTTGTCCATGAATCCAGAAAGTTGCCATTTTGCAGTCAGACATCAAGTTTCCTGGTAAGACAAAAAAGGACCTACTTTTTTTCCTGAAAAGAAAATTGAATGGGTTTCTTTTTGCCAAAAGCTCTGGTTCTTTGCCATATTCAAACTTCTTACAACACAATTTGGAGTTTCCCCTGATAAAACAAATAATACTGAATTGCTTCAACAATTCCTATACAATGCAATACACAGTGTGTTTTGAAGCAAGTATAACCGTAAAAACGATGATATAAGATCTGCCTCAGAGTGTTAAAGACTTGAAGTGGGACAAATTCTGCTGAAAATTGATAGGCAGGGCGGTGCACTGGTAAGTGGTTGCCTGGTTGGTCCCTGCAGTACCATTCATTAAGATTTAAGAAGAAATCTTTTAGTTTGTTTTTACTTTCGAATATGCAGGACGGCAGGATCAGCATATCTTTTCATTAAGAATAAACAGAGTAAATACAAACTTAAAGTAATATACTTTCGTTACAAGAATTCCCTAGAAAACTATCTAAATACAGAGGTCACCTCTAACAACCGATGGCATGAGAAAATTTCAGAAAACATAAAGCAGGGTTGATTGCAGTGACAAGCATTTTCGGTTTTCACTAATTATTTGGGTGGTTCAAGTTTGTACCAGGTCCATGAACACGAACTGGGAGACATCCTTGTATGTAAATTGCTAGGTCTCCTTTGAAATGGATGGTTCCTGTAGCTGAAAGTGTTGATGGAGAAGTGACTATTAGTTGCTTCATTCATAGCATATCTAGCTACGGAGACTAATAAAAAGCAAGAGTTTGGTTAACTAAGCTACATTTTTTTTTAGATAAATGATAGTTTATATCCGGCTTCATCTACCGAGGTAGAATCAGGCCCATTATTACAAAGTTCACAGCACACCACTTTCAAGGTTGAGAAGCTCACATTCAGACTTTGGGAAACAAAACATGAAGAGAAGTCCTGACTAAGAAAGACCACAAAACCTAGTAGATAATCATCCACTGGAACTAAAGAAATGCAGGGCTGAAGTTTCCAAATGCTGTCCAAGAAGGGTCAGCTGGTCGTGTGCTAGCAGTTTGTTTCAACAAGAAGATAATTAAAAACATGTACTACTACTACAAACACAGAGTGGGAAAAGAAAAAGAAGTGCTAAATTCTTGTCGGATTCAGAAGATGTGGGTTTGAGGCGAGATTACCGTACTTCCAGCCCGAAAGGTTTCCTCAACTGTGTTGCGGGTGACATAGTTGCGCAATTTCGTCCTGACGAAAGCAGCGCCTTTTCCAGGCTTGACGTCGAGAAACTCTGTTGTTGGATGGAGTGGAGAGAGATTGACTGCCATGTTTTGCATAACAATGACATACATTTTGCGCATTGACTTAGGCTACAGCTTGGACACACAGAGGTAGCATCCTTTTTCTTTCCAACAAAGACTAGAGGTACATGGACTTGATAAGCACTTAAGCAGTTTTCCACAAATTTCTGCTGAGACATTCAAAAAACCAAATTTCTGCTGAGAAGTGAGAAATGTTGGTGACCTAGAACTTTCCATGGCGCGCCGTCGACGTTGACGTTGGTGCCGACCCTGATGTCGTTGCTGGAGAGCGCGTAGACCCCTGCAAGCATGCATGCAGAGCAAACACATCCAATGCTCTGAAACTGAAACAGTAGCAGAGGAAACTGGGAAGTGAGAACAGACAGCAGCAGCTGCTATGTTTACGGATGAATGAGCGCAGCCGGAGGGAGGAGGAGGCTGCTGCTGCCGCGACGCCGTGCCCGTGGTGGCGGTAGGTGGGGCCGGCGGCGAGGTGGCCAAGGGCGGCCATTCCTTTTCCTTGCGGCCTGCAGCGCAGGTGACGGCGTTGTGATGGTAAGGGCGGCGACGTTCAGGCGATGATGGGATGGGATGGGGTGGCGTGGCGACTGGCTCAGGCGATGGTTTCGCAGGATCGTAACAACTGAAGATTATGAAGTTTATTAACAGCTGAAGTGGCAGTTCCTTCTAAACATCAGCATCAGAAACATGTGACACGCCATCAATTAAGACTCGCGAACAGTCTGTGTTCCTTCATCAATTGGAACAGCACGTGCTATCCAAACGCACCAACAAATTGTGGCACTGGAGGCATGGAGCGACCGGCACGATCATCTGCCGTGCCCCCTTACAAGTTCCATCTCTCAGAGCACGAAATTAACCATAGCATATCCTTTGATTTTGAGCGATAACAGCCGCAGAGCAAGATTACACAACATAGCTCAACTTGGGAGAGCTTGACTGACGGATACCTGAATGTGAAATCAGATGGTAACACAGAGGAAACGGTTTTCCCCCCAGAGGCAAACACATTGTAAAGCACCAGCAAAGCTATACCTAAATAAAAAATGCAACTCAGAACGAACCCTGAACCGAACATCATAGGCTTCCAACATATTATTATTACCTAATAAAATGCTGGCATGCCCACACTCTCCATTTCCACCATCAGAAACGCCTTATCCTTTCATCGACGAATATATCCGATGGTAGAGCAGAGGGTTCATAACAAAAGAAGAAAGACTAAAAAAAAATTACAATCTGTGAATTGCTAACCGAGGTAACCATATGTTTGCCTAAAACAACTTATGGCCACCGAACTTGCTGCATCGGCTATTGATGCCTAGGGCTGCTCTGACTTCTAAAATCTGTCATGCACTTTCTTTCCTTTTCCTTTCCTAACACGAACTAACATCACCAGCCACTGGTAACACGAATTAACCCAGTGAAGCCAATGACTATCGAAAAAAGAAAACCTCTGTGCACAGCCCTCTTCCGCAGAGAAGAAACTTGCCGGTCATACCGCGCCATGCTCCGACACGTGGTGATTAAGACGTCCATCTGATATGCCACACGAACCAGCCTGCTATTTCTCTGCCTTCGAACTTTTGCTGCCCAGGCTTGCAAACCCTTTCCTGGCTTCTCTGTGCTACAAACCGATTGAACACGCAAGTTAATGTCTAATTGTGAGACACAAGACAATGGCATGGATTCAAATCTTCAACAGAATTGTGTTAGGCTACCTTGTGAAGTATTCTGAAGCTTTGGTCTTGCTTTTCCCGAAGAAGCATCCAGTCTAAGGCCAAGTCATACTCGATCGTGTTGGGCTGGGAACAATGCGAGGTTGCTACGGCCTTGCTCTGCAAAAAGGATAGTTGTGTAAAATATCAAGCCAGGTTGCTACGGCCTTGCAGTAAAGAGGTCTGCAAGTTATACAATAGGCAAGAACTATCATTAGCTAGCCAAGAAAAATCATGCCAGACAAACTTTACTTACAAACTATCACTCGGCCAAAAATAATATTTATGATGGCCAAAATTTCCCTTTAGTTTACACACTGAAACTTGAAGGGCGGGTCTGGTGCAAGCGGTAGAGTCTTACCGCCTGTGACCGGAAAATCCCGAGTTCTAGTCGCGGTCTCCTCGCATTGCACAAGCAAGGGTAAGGCTTGCCACTAACACCCTTCTCCAGACCCCGCACGAAGCGGGAGCTCTCTGCACTGAGTACGCCCTTTTTTTTTTAGTTTCCACACTGAAACTTGTGTCATGCAGCTCCAGCGATCACTTATTCTTGTATTGTAGCCAAGCTGTAGAATGTAATTGGATTTTTTTATGAGGACTCCAACTCGAACCACATATTATTCAGCTCTTCTATTGCAGCCAAGCTGCATAATTTAATTGGATTCTCTTTGTTTCTTGCCCCCTTGCAAAGTCTTGATATATTGGAAGTTATCCAAAGTTAACTATATATAGCTGACTACTGGCACATTTGCCTACAACCGAACAAATGCTACTCTGAGAATTCCTCCCAACAAGCATATATGAAAGGAATTCTTGCAAAGAATAAGAAAGGAATCTCAAGGAAAATGTTGCTTGTGTTAGAAAACTGATTGAATAATCAATGAATCAGAGCATCACCTAAGAAAGACTCTTTGTTCTAATTCATAAATTCCAACAGTTGATTTGCCAGGAGAGTTCAACAATTGACAAAACAAACAGAACACCACTTGAAGAAAAAAAATCGTTACAGAATAAGATACAAGGTAGATTACATCAACTACAAACACATACCTTCCACCAACAACCAAACCAGAATTGATTTTTGAAATGGTAGCATCAGCAGCATCTTCAGTATTGAATATGACATATGCTTTGCCTGCAGATAAGAAAACCACTTGTAAAATTGCAAGAAGAAGAAGAAGAAGAAGAAGAAGAAGAAAAATACCATTCTCCCATTAACTGGACAAAGCTAATTATTTATGGAAAATCTTTAAGTAAGGAACAGTTTATGCATCTGTCAACAGGTTACTGGGCCAAGTATCAGACGACTTTGGACGCTAGGATGGAGATCTAGATGTCCACTCCCTTCCCCCTTCACTACATCAACTAGATAATACCAGGTCATTTTACACAGCATTGCCACCCCAACCTTGTCATCACTGTTGGATATAATATGGGCTTGGTCCATATAATATTTAATAAATCAAATAAAACTATATGGTACGTAACATTAAGTGTTGCATGGTTTAATACCATACGAGATTTTAACTGAACGCTTACTCAGCTTATATGGTTGGAAATTATTCATCTAAATTGAGAAGCTGAGAAAAGAACAAAGGCGTGCCACACGCGCGCGCGCCGCCGCCGCCGGCCGGGCCGTGGGCTGAGGCTGTGGCGAGCGGCGGGCGTGGCCAGTCTTTTGCCACTTAAATCCACATTATCACGGGAGTTTCACTCTTTGATGGTGGAGGCGAATAGACTGCGTTAGTTACCGTCTCTTGGGATTCTCCGCTGCCTTTGTCTTCTTCCCCGATCGCAGCCATATATCCGTGTCCTCCGTCAGTTCAGAACCTGTCTTCTTTCGCAACCGTTCCCGAGAGACTCCACATCTCCGCAGCCTTCAGTCTTCCCCGTCCCGTTCCTCTGCGCGCACGGAGTAGCAAGAGAGCAGGTGCCTCCGGAACCCTCGTCTGCGAGAGAACCTTGCACGGGGTGCGCGGCGATTAGGTTTTTGGGGAGCGATCCGCGACTGCTCGTCCACATACATCTTCTTCTCTGTGATTACCTGCGAAACGTCAAGGCGTCTTCTTCCTGGTGAACCGTTCGTGGGGCTGCACTGCGAACATCTTCCTACATCGACTATGGTCCGCGACTTCGAGCAACGCACTATATCGACTAGTGCGAATGGAGCCTCCGATACTCTCGGCATGGGACCTTCCGCTGGGTACAGTCTAATCTCTGTAATTTCTGTACTTTGTGTTTTTACTGTATTTACCAGTATGTCATCTCTGCATGCTGTAGTGTTCATAAGAAATATACACATGCACATATATGTCGTCACAAACCTGCTGATGTTATTTTTCTAGATTAAACTGATAATGAAATTGTCTAAATACCTAACAATCTAAAAACCTAATGTTAAACAATTTTCTGTCATTGGTTTTGCTGCTGCTTTGAAGCCAAATAATTTTGATGGCAAGAATTTTATGATATGGCGTGCTAAGATGGTATTGTGGTTGACTGCGATGAACTGCTATCACGCCGCACAGGGGAAGCCTGAACAGTTTACTCCTGAGGAGGAGCAAAAGTTCTTGGCTGCCGATAACCTATTTTGAGGCGCCATGATTAGTACACTTCATCCCAAGTATGAGAAAAATTACATATCTTGCACATCAGGCAAAGAGTTATGGGATGCTCTTGAGTCAAAGTTTGGGGTTTCTGATGCTGGCAGTGAGCTATACCTTATGGAGCAGCTGTATGACTACAAAATGGTTGAAAACTGTTCTGTGGTCGAACAGGCTCTGAGATACAGGCGCTAGCGAAGGAACTAGAACATTTTCCATGTCTGTTGCCCGACAAGTTTGTGGCCGGCGGTATAATTGCTAAGCTGCCACCTTTTTGGAGGGATTTTGCTACTTTTCTAAAACACAAGAGACAAGAGTTTAGCGTGGCTGAGCTTATTGGATCTCTTGATGTTGAGGAGAGGGCGAGAGCAAAAGACAACCATAGAAAAGGAGTTGAGTCTTTCGCTGCCAATATGGTGCAGAAGAAAAACTCATTTGCATCTCGTAATAAAAAGAAGAACATGCAAGAGAACAACAATGCAAAGCCTAAGCAGACTGCACAGTTTAAGAAGAAAAACAATAAAAAAGGTGGAGGTTGATTTGTTTACGGGAGTGATGAGTATTGGGCAAGTGCGTGCTCAGACCGTAAATATAAGCAAGAAAAGAAATCAGCAAACATGGTAATTAGCGAGACTGGAGGAGGAACATCTGGGTATGGTAATTCTTTACCTTTTGTTCTTTCAGTTTGTCTTTCACCTGAGTGGTGGATGGACAGCGGTACTAATATTTATGTGTGTGCTGATGTTTCTTTGTTTATTTTCTATCAGGCCGGTAGGAGTGGAGCCTTGCTGATGGGAAACGGTTCGCATGCGCGTGTTCTTGGTGCTAGTACGGTCGTTCTGAAGTTTACTTCGAAAAAGACGGTGCTATTAAAGAACGTGCAGCATGTCCCCTCTATCAAGAAGAATCTTGTTAGCGCTTCTCAGATGTGTCACGATGGCTTTAAAATTGTGCTTGAGTCCAATAAACGTGTTGTGTCGAGACATGGAACTTTTGTTGAAAAATGTTATGATTGCGGAGGCATGTTCCGCTTATCTTTGCTTGATGATGTGTGTAATAAAGTGGTGAACAATGTTAATGTTTTGGATGAGTCGAATATATGGCATTCACGACTTTGTCACATTAATTTTGGCTATCTCACACGGCTTGCAAATTTGAATTTAATCCCGAAATTTAACTTGGTCAAAGATTCTAAGTGCTAGGTGTGTGTGCAATCGAAACAACCGTGCAAGCCTCACAAGGCTGCTGAGGTGAGGAACTTGGCACCATTAGAACTCGTTCATTCTGATTTATGTGAAATGAATGGCGAATTGACTAAAGGTGGTAGACGATACTTCATGACATTTATAGATGCTTGCACTAGATTTTGCTATGTATATTTATTAAAAACAAAAGATGAAGTGTTGCATTATTTTAAAGTCTATAAAGCTGAGGTAGAAAATCAACTTGAGAAGAAAATCAAGCGTTTGTGATCCGATTGCGGGGGAGAATATTTCTCAAATGAATTTTCTGAGTTTTGCGTGGTGCATGGAATTATTCATGAGAGGACGCCACTATACTCACCACAGTCCAATGGGATTGCAGAGAGAAAAAACCACACTCTAACTGATTTGGTCAATGCCATGTTGGAAACTGCGGGACTATATAAGGAATGGTGGGGTGAGGCTATATTGACAGTGTCATGTCCTGAATAGAGTGCCCATAAAGAACAAAGAAATCACACCATTCGAGGAATGGGAGAAGAAAAGATTAAATCTCTCTTACCTGCGAACTTGGGGTTGTTTGGCAAAGGTGAATGTGCCAATAAACAAAAAGTGAAAGTTTGGACCAAAGATTGTTGATGGTGTCTTTCTTGGTTATGCTATTCACAGCGTGGGTTATAGATTTCTAATTATAAACTCTAGTGTTCCTGAGATGGCTGTTGATACAATCATGGAATCTAGAGACGCTATATTTTTTGAGAATGAGTTTCCCATGAAAAATGCACCTAGCATAACTGGTCATGAATTTATAATTTCCCATGAGCATAAAAATTTTATTCCGATAGAACAAATTGAGGAACCCTATGTGCAAAATCCTGAGGAGGATGACACTATAGTCACCAGGAAAAGCAAGAGACAGAGGACTGCAAAGTATTTTGGTGATGACTATATTGTGTACCTTATGGATGACACACCAACGACCATTGAAGAGGCATATTCCTCTCCTGATGCTGACTCATAGAAGGAAGCAGTACGGAGTGAGATGGATTCTATTATGTCTAATGGAACTTGCGAAATAGTTGATCGTCCCTATGGGTGCAAGCCTATAGGTTGCAAATGGGTGTTCAAGAAAAAGCTCAGGCCTGATGGTACTATTGAGAGGTACAAGGCAAGGCTTGTGGCTAAGGGTTATACTCAAAAGGAAGGTGAGGATTTCTTTAATACTTATTCATCGATTGTCCGATTGACCACAATTCGAGTTTTGCTTTACCTGGCAGCCTCTTATGGTATTATCGTTCATCAAATGGATGTTAAGACAGCTTTCCTAAACGGAGAGTTGGAGGAGGAGATCTATATGGATCAGCCTGATGGGTTTGTAGCAAATGGTCAAGAAGGCAAGGCGTGTAAATTATTAAAGTCATTTTACAGCCTAAAACAAGCTCCTAAGCAATGGCATGAGAAGTTCGACAGAACTTTAACATCCGCTGGCTTTGTTGTGAATGAAGCTGACAAATGCGTGTACTATCGGTATGGTGGGGGTGAAGGAGTCATTTTGTGCTTATATGTTGATGACATACTGGTCTTTGGATCCAGCCTCAAAGTGATCGAGGAGGTGAAGGAATTTCTATCTAAAAGTTTTGAGATGAAAGATTTGGGAGAGGCTGATGTTATTCTTAATATCAAGCTTCTAAAAGAAGGTGATGGCGGGGTAACTCTGTTACAAACCCATTATGTGGAAAAGGTGCTGAGTCGCTTTGGGTTCAGTGACTGTGCACCTGCTCCTACACCTTATGACCCTAGCGTGTTATTGAGGAAAAATCGAAGAATAGCAAGGGATCAGTTGAGATATTCTCAGATCATTGGTTCACTCATGTATCTTACTAGTGCAACAAGGCCTGACATCTCATTTGATGTGAGCAAGCTGAGTCGGTTTGTGTTAAACCCGGGAGATGATCACTGGCGTGCTCTTGAGAGAGTAATGCGCTACCTAAAAGGGACCATGAGCTATGGTATTTGTTATACCGGACATTCGAAAGAGCTGGAAGGCTATTGTGATGCCAACTAGATTTCTGATGCTGATGAGCTTTATGCCACAAGTGGATATGTGTTTTCGCTTGGAGGTGGTGCTGTTTCCTGGAAGTCTTGCAAGCAGACTATCTTAACGAAGTCTACAATAGAAGCAGAACTCACAGCATTAGACACTGCTGGATCTAAGGCTGAGTGGCTTCGTGATCTCCTTATAGATTTACCGGTTGTTGAGAAACCCATACCGGCTATTTCTATGAACTGCGATAACCAGACTGTGATTACGAAGGTTAACAGTTCCAAGGATAACATGAAGTCCACAAGGCATGTTAAGAGACGACTAAAATCTGTCAGAAAATTGAGAAACTCTGGAGTAATAGCGTTGGACTATGTCCACACGTCTATCAATCTGGCAGATCAGTTCACTAAGGGTCTGTCACGCAACGTGATAGAAAGTGCATCGAGAGAGATGGGTTTGAGACCCACTTGAAATTTACTATAGTGGTAACCTATTCTATGTGATCAGAGATCCCGTGAAGTAGGACGGTGAAACAAGCTAGTAGTAAATTGTGAGGAAAGATCCTTAGTAAGACTCATTTCTGATGCATATCTTTTCTTTGTGTAAGGCAGGCTGGCTTTTGCCTTAATGTGTTCCAAGTGGCTTGTCAAAGCAAAGATGTCCTACAGAACATTTTTTGAGGAACACACCTATATGAGTCAGACTGCTGGTCACAGTCTATGAGATTTGGGTGATCTCTAAATACTCATGAAAGGCACTGAAGTATGACTTATATGTTTCAAATAGAGGAGATGTCTTTTGCTGTCCAGTATCAGCTAAGGACTTTAGTGACATTCACCTCACACAAAACTGTCAATTCAAGGCTTAGTCCATTGTTCAATTGTGACTGAGTGAAACTATTGTTCTAGATGGATGTTCAACTTAACAGTCTCCATCGAAACACTGGTATATAAAAGAAATGTGGTTCTAAGACTACTTTATTACAAACCCTAGAGTTTGGTGAGGATTGTTGGATATAATATGGGCTTGACCCATATAATATTTAATAAATCAAATAAAACTCTATGGTATGTAACATTAAGTATTGCATGGTTTAATACCATACGGGATTTTGACTGAACGCTGACTCAGCTTATATGGTTGGAAATTATTCATCTAAATTGAGAAGCTGAGAAAAGGACAAAGACGTGCCACACGCGCGCGCGTGCGCCGCCGCCGCCGCCGGGCGGGCCGTGGGCCGAGGCCGTGGCAGGCGGGCGACAGGCGGGCGTGGTCAGTCTTTTGCCACTTAAATCCACATTATCACGGGAGTTTCACTCTTTGATGGTGGAGGACTGGAGGCTAATAGACTGCGTCAGTTACCGTCCCTTCCGCTTCCCGTCTCTTGGGATTCTCCGCTGTCTTCGTCTTCTTCCCCGATCGCAGCCATATATCCGTGTCCTCCGTCAGTTCAGAACCCGTCTTCTTCCGCAACCGTTCCCGAGAGACTCCACATCTCCGCAGCCTTCAGTTTTCCCTGTCCCATTCCTCTGCGCGCACGGAGTAGCAGGAGAGCAGGTGCCTCCGGAACCCTCGTCTGTGAGAGAAGTTTGCACGGGGTGCGCGGCGATTAGGTTTTTGGGGAGCGATCCGCGACTGCTCGTCCACATACATCTTCTTCTCTGTGATTACCTGCGGAACGTCAAGGCGTCTTCTTCCTGGTGAACCGTTCGTGGGACTGTACTGCGAACATCTTCCTGCATCGACTGTGGTCCGCGACTTCGAGCAACGCACTATGTCGACTAGTGCGAATGGAGCCTCCGATGCTCTCGGCATGGGACTCTCCGCTGGGTACAATATAATCTCTGTGATTTCTGTACTTTGTGTTTTTACTATATTTACCAATATGTCATCTCTGCATGTTGTAGTGTTCATAAGAAATATACACATGATGTTATTTTTCTGGATTAAACTGATAATGAAATTGTCTAAATTCCTAACAATCACCATCCCTGGTACCAGCATGGCTTGCCAGTGAACACCTCCACAACTGGCCAGCGTCCCTCCCTACTTTAGTATTGTCACACATCTCCTGACTGCATCGGCCTCCTCTCTATCTCCAGTGAGATGGCCCTGCCCCACCCTCACCAGACCAGATCCACGCTCGCCGCCCACTCCCTTGCTAACCACTTTGAAGGCATATCACCACAGCATACAGCCCCACCCAATCGGTGGTCTTCCACCATAGCCACTGGGCTAGTCACCTTTCCCCACCTATCCCCCCACCCACCCACCCCCCAAAAAAAAGCACGGTCCTCACCCTCACTGTCTCTCATTTAATAGATATATAGAATTTTTTTTCTTTAATTAGTGAACAACTCGGATCATCATACGTGGGGTGGTTAATGGGCTTTGCAGTGCAACTTAGCTGTAATGCTTTATGAACCAGCTCCTGCAAACATGGTTATCATGAAAAATGTTGAAGGGGCACTTCATGTAGGATAGGAGTAAATAAAACCAACCAAATTGTAATAACAACGCCCAAAACAAACAGAGGAGTAGGAACATTGAGATTAAAACGAATGAATGTACTGTTGAAAGAGAAACTTTATGAGACAGCAGAAGATGTTCACATATAGTTGAAATACTAGGCCAGGGATACAAAGGCGAAGTAGCTTGGGCTTTATGATAGCCAAAAAGACAGGATGCTACTTGCTACCTCTATGTCAGCAGGTCCAAACCGAATATCATGATTTTGAATATAGACAAGTTTCCCCTTCCTAGCAGCCACCGTTAGTCTGTCATCCCATTCCTGAAATTCCATAAAAAAAAGCATCATAAAAAATCCAAGGCCAAACAAAATATTAATCAGTTTGTGGTAACTTTGAGTAATAATGATTAATGAATAATCAAGCATGGGTATGGCATGCTTCAGTACAATCATAACAAATGTACAAGAGACCATAGCAAGGAAAGGTCACTCACAATTTTAAACCATTTGCTTCTGTCCTGTTAAATAGAATAAAAGCAAAAATGAAACATGGAAAATCAGTAGAAGACTCTGTAAATAGCAATTGAAAAATATATAGCAAAAGCAGAAAGAATGTTCAGATAAATGACCCATGAACAGGAAGAATATTGCTTTTGTGCAGTAGGTATGGGATAAAACTTCACTCAGGTTGGCAGTTCAAAGTTCATAAAGATTACGACCATATGCCCTACTGAAATTGTGTTGTGCTCATAACTGCATTCTTATGTCTCATTCCACCTCCCAGACCAATAAATAAAGAGACATGGGTATGGAAAAGTGTAAGCATGTACAAAACTTGGTATGGGGCAATTTAGAAAGATGCAGTTATGTCTCCTCTCCAAGTGCTGTAACATTAAATACAAAAGGAGAAAACATGCATTCCTGTAATGAAACGTAAGAGCAGAAGTAGCATGTTGGATATACGAAAAGTAAGGCTGTGTTTAGTTCGTGAAATGAAAATTTTTGGATGTCACGTCGGATGTTTCGGGGGATGTCGGAAGGGGTTTTCGGATACTAATAAAAAAACTAATTACATAGCTCGCCTGGAAACTGCGAGACGAATTTATTAAGCCTAATTAATCCATCATTAGCGCATGTTAGTTACTGTATCAGTTATGGCTAATCATAGACTAATTAGTCTTAAAACATTCGTCTCGTGATTTTCAACCAAACTGTGCAATTAGTTTTTTTTCGTCTATATTTAATACTCCATGCATGTGCCGCAAGATTCGATGTGATAGTTTAAGGTGAAAATTTTTGGGAACTAAATCCGGCCTAAAGTAAGTCCAGAGAATTTACAATATTCTTTGGCGGTAGCTCCAAAGGTCTTTGTTCAGTAGTCTCTGGGACTGTCCTGCTCTGTAGTTACTTGGGATAATTTCAACTTTTTTGGCGGCCTCTCCCCAGCGTGAGCATCCTGTAACTGTGTATGTTTGGGAATGTTCTCCTTAACTGCAGACCGTGGAGGGGCAATCGTAGCAACTGGTTTCTCAACCTCCTTGACTGTTGAACAGGAAAGGGGAATGGCAGCAACTGATTTCTTATCCTCTTTCTTGACCACAGGCTGTGAAAGGGGAATGGCAATGGCTGGTTTCTGTTCCTCCTTGACCTCTGATTGGGAAAGGGGAACTGTGGCAGGCGGATTTTCATCCACCACCTTAAATGCTGGCTGCGGAAGGGGAAGTGCAGCAGCCTGACTTCCATCCCCCGTTGCTGAAGGGGGTGCAGGGACTGTGGCAACCATACACTCATCTGTTGAAGTTGTTCCAAATTCACTCCAGGATATAGGCCAGGCTTCTGACGGAGCGAAGCGGAGGCCCGTCGCCGGCCCATCGGGTCTCGCCCCTATGTTCGGGGGGTGCGGGGGGCGGAGCCCCCCGCGGTACGGTACGGTATATACACCCTTGCTAGGGTTTCGTGGAGACTTGATTCTCTTGTAAGCCGCCATAGGCGTGTAACCCATACGGTACGGTATATACACCCTTGCTAGTGAGATTGAAATCACTAAGTTAAAGAAGCTATTGAGTAGTGGTTTTGATATGAAAGATCTTGGTAGTGCTAAGAAAATTCTTGGTATGGAAATTAGTAGAGACAGAAAATCTGGTTTGCTATTTCTTAGTCAACAAAATTATATCAAGAAAGTTCTTCAGCGTTTCAACATGCAAAATGCTAAAGCTGTTAGTACCCCTATTGCACCTCACTTTAAGTTGTCAGCTGCTCAGTGTCCTAGCACAGATGCAGAGATTGAATACATGTCAAGGGTTCCTTATTCTAGTGCTGTGGGGTCTTTGATGTATGCCATGATTTGCTCTCGTCCAGATTTGTCATATGCTATGAGTCTTGTTAGTAGATATATGTCTAATCCTGGCAAAGAACATTGGAGGGCAGTTCAGTGGATTTTTAGGTACCTCAGAGGCACAGCAGATTCCTGTTTAAAGTTTGGAAGAACTGATAAGGGTCTTATTGGCTATGTGGATTCTGATTATGCTGCTGATCTGGACAGGCGAAGATCACTTACAGGTTATGTGTTTACTGTTGGCAGTTGTGCTGTGAGTTGGAGGGCTACTTTACAGTCAGTTGTTGCTTTGTCTACTACTGAAGCAGAATATATGGCTATTTGTGAAGCGTGCAAAGAATTAATTTGGCTGAAAGGTTTGTACGCTGAGCTTTGTGGAGTTGAATCTTGCATAAGTTTGCACTGTGACAGTCAAAGTGCAATTTACCTCACTAAAGATCAGATGTTCCATGAGAGAACTAAGCACATAGATATCAAGTATCATTTTGTGCGTGATGTGATTGAAGAAGGTAAGCTGAAGGTATGCAAGATTAGTACTCATGATAATCCTGCTGATATGATGACAAAGCCTGTTCCTGTTGCTAAGTTTGAGCTGTGCTCAAGCTTAGTTGGTTTAATTGGATAGTCCAAGAGACTATTGTTGGCACCAGTGGTTTTTCTATCTTTGTTATGTTCAGGATGAAGGGTTGATTTATGATACAAGATGAATTTGTCTCAAGGTGGAGTTTGTTGGAGTTGTTCCAAATTCACTCCAGGATATAGGCCAGGCTTCTGACGGAGCGAAGCGGAGGCCCGTCGCCGGCCCATCGGGTCTCGCCCCTGTGTTCGGGGGTTGCGGGGGGCGGAGCCCCCCGCGGTACGGTACGGTATATACACCCTTGCTAGGGTTTTGTGGAGACTTGATTCTCTTGTAAGCCGCCATAGGCGTGTAACCCAAAACTCTTGAGATAGTGAGATTGTTACTGGCTAGTGCCCGTGGTTTTTCCCCTTCACATCGGAGGGGTTTTCCACGTTAAATCGTGTGTCTCCTCTGTGGCTTGATTCTTTACTTCATATTCCTATACGTCGTTCATAACATCATCCACATGTGGATTCAGTGGAACATTTGTACCAGGACTGGATATGACCAGCTCATCTTTTGGATTCAGCAGAACATCAACTGCACAAGAAGGACAATAGTTAGATATACAATTCAATTGAAAACATTACCTGATAAAATTGGAGGGCACAAATCAAGTATAGATCCTCTGCTGACCTTGCAATGTAGCAATTTTATCAGGCAATTGATCAGAAAGTGTTAAACTTTTAACATCAAAGAACCTATAGAAGATATAGTCAGCAATTTCTAGTTCCTGAGGAGAAGGTTGACGATTCCTCTCGTCCTTTGAAATACATATAACAGTGCATTTTCCAGCAACAGCTTCCTAATTGAGAAATAAACATATAACCATTATAATCTTTTAAGAGGAACAGAAATCCAAAAATGGAAAGACGACAGATTTAACATTTACATATCTCATAATATAGCTCAGCAAATGTTAACTCTAACTGTTCACCTCCAACTAGAATGATTATATGATTGCTATGCAAATCAAGCTAGCTCTGCTCGGGCTTTAAAAAATGAGCAGGTGAAGTGTGACAAACCTTGGTGCCTCAATCAGGCTTGGCTATTACCTACTTATTTTCAAAAATATACTTCTGAAATGTGTAATATTGCAATTGACCTTGCAAATTATTCACAAGTTTTTATTAATCAAATACGCACGAGAGCTGCACATCGTCAAGAAGAACCCAGATATACAACACGCCTGGGAGTATTATGTCAGAATACACAAGTTTAAGGATGGTGATAAAGAAAAACAAGACAGAACATAAGGAGTGAAGTTATGAGAGACATACCAGTGGGTTGATATCTGCAAGCCCAGTACCTTCACCACAAGCAAGAAAAATCTCCTTTCCCATCACAGGGCCTCTTAAACAATTCTGAATCTCATCAGGGTGGAAAAACCAAAGAATTTTTACTTTTTAGCATTATTTTGCTCCCAAATCTTCACTATTCTTCCAATGTATGGTTCAGTTTCACCATGCTTAAATAGATAGACACAGTCATACAATGAATACTTCACATTGTCCAATGTGAAGGACCCATAGAACACCGTATCCATCTTAGAAGTTAGAACCACCAGTTCCTCGACGCTTGCCCCAGGAGAATTGGATTGGCTCAGCATTCCCATCCATTCTTGCCCCGTGAAGTGTTGGCTCACTCACTGCACACCATAAGCCTACAATCAGAAATCCACCAAACTAAACTACGAGGTAGATAAAACAATATCAGGGAAATTAAGTTGACTAATAAAAAATGGTTGCAAAGCACTAAACTAATTTGTGGAACCAATGATGCTGCCAGCCAACTATTCAAAAACTTTAACAGCCACAGGAACAAAATTATAAACTGTGAAAAATAACGATGTGGAACTTGAAGTAAAGTGTGTTCTCTTTTTTTTCCCAATATATATTTTTTTAATTTGATGTGTTTCCTAGAGTTTTCACGATGTCACCAACATATTCTCCATGCCCTGAAAGGCGATTGAGTTGGCCACTTGTTTCAGTGTGCAATTGATTGAAAGTTGAAACTGAAGTGATGTACATGTTTATCTCTAGCTTTTAACTATTGCATCCCTATTAGTAGAAATAACTCCTGTGTCCTCGAAATCAAAGATGTGACCGCAAAACACCAAAACTTAAGAATCTTCTGTAGCAGTACTGTTCACCGAATTCGTTTCTCTCTCCTCCTATCTCTCTCGCCTCCTTCCTCTTTTTAGCTCCCCCAGCTACAGTTCCTGCTGCGCTACAGTCGCTACAGTGTGAGCCGGAGCCGGCGGGAGCCTGGTCAAACGGGCCCTTAGCCGCATGTGCTTCCGATCTTCAATTTTAGTCATCTAGAATCCTCTGTCTCTATCTTTTTTTTCCTTATTATTCTCATATCATATCCATATACTATTGAAAACTGAATGGTTTCCGATCCATCTTTCTGGCCTCTTCCCTACAGTTTAGGCCTCTGGTTCCTGTTTTTTCTTATGCTGTCCATATAAATACACAGCCGGCTACTCTATAAATACACATGATTAATTAAATAATTAGTCAATCTA
Source organism: Miscanthus floridulus (assembly GCF_019320115.1). NCBI lineage: Eukaryota > Viridiplantae > Streptophyta > Magnoliopsida > Poales > Poaceae > Miscanthus > Miscanthus floridulus. The sequence goes on from NC_089589.1 coordinate 7,321,900, forward strand.
CATAATCATACAAGTCAGAGCAAGGTCAATAATAGAGCCAAGTTATACAATAAGTGTTTTCTATTTGTCTTAAAAAAAATCTCTCTCCTATTCCTTCTCACAACACTTGTTACTTGGGCCCACTAATACATATGCTTTCGTACTTAGTTTGGTGCTTACACTACTGGAAACCGGCACTTTGCCGAGTGCCTGCGGCACTCGGCAAAGCCCGAAATACACTCGGCAAAGGCTTTGCCGAGTGCCGCACTCGGCAAAGGGCACTCGGCAAAGAATTAATCGGCAAAAAAGCCTTTGCCGAGTGCTTTTTGTCGGGTACTCGGCAAAGCCCTTGCCGAGTGCCGAAAAAGCACCCGACAAAGATTTACACTCGGCAAAATGAAAATGCGAAAAAAACCTAAAAATAATAGCAAAATTTTTTTTTGGGGAGGCCGCCACCCGCCAGCGCCACTGGCCATCGAAGTCGCTGTATTTTTTGCGCAAAATTCGCGGCTAACGCGGCCGACGGGATTTGAACTCACGACCTCTCCCTCGTGTGTCTGCTGCTCTACCACTGCACTACACCGTCACTTGTGTCTAGATTCCATTATCTGTCCTCATATATTATACTAAATCGAGAGTAAATTGCTTGTTTGAGGCCCTAAACGAATTCAAATCAAAAAGTGGTCAACTACAAAGTTTTATAACTTTTGGAGATCTACAATTTTCATTTAGGAAGTTTTTCCATCCGAAGTCGTTTGAAAAATTCGAATTTTAAATTTGAGAGATTCAAACGTAGTTTTGCATGATAAGATGATTTCAAATCAAAAAGTTATCAACTACATAGTTTCATAACTTTTGGAGATCTACAATTTTCATTTAGGAAGTTTTTCTATCCGAGGTCGTTTGAAAAATTCGAATTCCAAATTTGAGAGATTCAAACGTAGTTTTGCATGATAAGATGATTTCAAATCAAAAAGTTGTCAACTACATCTAACTTTTGGAGATCTATAATTTTCATTTAGGAAGTTTTTCCATCCGAGGTCTTTTGAAAAATTCAAATTTTCAAATTTTCAAATTCAAACGTCGTTTTTTGCATGACAAGATGATTTCAAATCAAAATGTTGCCAACTACAAAATTTCATAACTTCTCAAGATCTACAAAGTTTATTTTGGTCATTTGTTCATCCGACATAGTGGTAGTAACATTGTTCACAAATCTTATATCTCTCTCTTCGACTTTCATGAAACTAATATGAGATATATGAGAGAGATGTAGATTTTATGAACAACGTTATTGTCGCTTTGTCAAATGAAGAAATGATCAAAATAAACTTTGTAGATCTTGAGAAGTTATACAACTTTGTAGTGGAAAAGTTTTTCATTTGAATTCATTTAGGGCCTCAAAAATTGCTTTGAAAAAATAATTTGCCGAGGGCCAAAAAAAATGCACACGGCAAAATGCCTCTTTGCCGAGTGCAAAAAAAGGCACTCGGCAAAGACGCATTTTGCCGAGTGCCAAAAAATGGCACTCGGCAAAATACATCTTTGCCGAGTGCCAAAAAAAGGCACTCGGTAAAGACGCATTTTGCCGAGTGCCGAAAAATGGCACTCGGCAAAATACATCTTTGCCGAGTGCCGAAAAAAAAACACTCGGCAAAGCCATCTTTGTCGAGTGCCGAAAAAAACACTCGGCAAACCCGTCTTTGCCGAGTGCCCGATAAAATACACTCGGCAAAGCTTTCGGCACTCGGCAAAGTACCGGTTTTCGGTAGTGTTACATAGGAGCTAAGCTCTCATCTCTCTCATATATTCTCTCCTGCACATTAGCATTAGCTTGGCTATGAGTCCATTATTATTATTGTACCTGCTCTTACGTTGCATGATTGCATCGACGTGAACGTTGAAATCGATGAAGCTAACAGAGCTGAGTTCCATCATTGCCAATGCAAGAAAACGGTCCATGCACCGAGTTATGATCGCAAGCAAGCCAACAGTCCTTAGCCCAACAGTAAAACCATGAATAGATTCAGGTGGGAAGTGGACAAAAATCATTTCACCATTTACACTGGAAAACAGGAGCTAAAAAAAACCTGCTCCTCATTGCTCTATATTCAATCTCCCACCATAGTCACTCTAGAATAAATTCTCACCTACTTCTCACCCTGCTCTCTCCCAATAAATCAAATAGAATCACTCCACTCGAGAATCAAGGAGCAAAGGTAGAGAATCTAAGAGTGGAGCTTTGCCAAATAGACCCATACAATACCATAACTGTTATATCAAATCCAGTTATAACTTATGATGTTTAGAACTCCTTTGATCTCTCATTCTTCAGAATCATGACCACACAGTCTTAATACAACTATAGTACTACCATGATATGAAAAAAAAGGGTCGTGGTCCGGTTATGGACTTCGAGTAGACGAGTAGGCCAAGCAGTCCCAACGCTTTGCCTTGTTGTACCCACAGTCACAAAGTCTACTGTTATATAGTCCTTTGTATATGTTGCAGCTGCTAGGCTCTAGCTTGTCGACATTTTCGGTTGGTCCCGAACGTTATTGTCTTGCCAGCAGCGGTGGAACAACTGAAACTTGTCGATGTTGTGTAACTTTGACACTTTTCTATCCTCTTAATGAAAAACAGGCTAGGGCTTGCTCGAGAAAAAAATATAAAAAAAAGATATCCAAACACCTACCTTACGGAAATCTAACCTGTGTCTTCGACGTGAAATCAATGCATCTTATACGTAAGAAACGAGAATAGAAGTGATTCCAGTCGCTCCTATAGTGGCATCAACCTTAATTCTATAGTGCCAGTCCAATATCAGACAATAATTATGCTTTACTACAAGTCTACAATATATTGCCTACTCCTACATACCAGTTGCATGACATTACAGGGTAGATCGGACACCGTTTTGCACTGTCATCCCACCACATTTAATTTTATTAACCCGTTCATTTGGCTTGGTCCCTATTACCTGTCATTGCTCGATCATGGAATCTATTCAGAGGGAAAAAACAAAGAAGCATTAGGCTTTAAAGGGATCGCCTATTCTAAAGTTGCGCGCGGCTTCAGAGGAAGAAAGCTAAGAAGCATTAGGCTTCAAAGGGATCGCCTCGCGCGGCAAAGCCGCGCAGTCTTTCTAGTACTCAGACGAAGCACGCCAGTTTTGGTTTGAACCGCCGCTGTATAAAAAATAAAATAAAATCCAGAGCAAATTTTGGCTGTATCCTCACAAAACTGCCCTAAGTTTTGTACGTGATCATGAATTGACGATTGTGTGTCCTGAATCTGTACCGACAAAAAACAAGTTTGCACCATCTTACAAACTCGCAAGCAAAGGTAGAGATACACTACTACTCCAGCTGCCATTTTTTCCCCCAGCCGTCATGCTGTAGACAAAAAAAACTTGAGCAGATTACCATGATGACAAACTCAATAGTATAATGCTCCAACTTGTATTTAGAAAATACACGGCCAAACAGTGAAGTAATACATAAGGCACACGCACATGCTTAAAGCAGAAAACTGAAATAAAGGGATAACGACAGGGCCGTTGGTAACTCGGTACAAACTTTTGTGTAAATCGTTTTTCAATCTATCATTCTCCAGTAATATGCAGAATAGCAACGGCAGATGGTAACAAAACCTGAAAACCATCAGCTAGATTTAGAAGTGCACAGCTGGTAGATTACAAGCAGCCATGCCCAATAAGTACACATTAAACAGTGAAGGAATACATATGGTGCACATGCTTAAAGCAGAAAACTGAAATAATAAAGGGAAAATGCATGGAAGCGCAGAGATGACAAAGCCGTTGGTAACAACTCGGTACAAGCTTTTTGTAATTCGTTTTCCAATTTCTCCTGCTCCAGTAACAATAAGCAGAATGGCAACTGCAGATGGTAACAAAACCTGAAAACCATCAGCTAGAAACTAGTTCAGTTCTTCAACAGATTACAAGCAGGCATGCCCAATACACATCAAAAGCATTTTGAACACATAAGACTAGTCCAACTCAGGAAGCTGTTTGAGTTACATCGACCTTGCTAACTGAAACTAAGAAAACACCAATCTCCATTGCCTGTGCAAGACTAGCCAATACCCTGCAAGGCCAACATGATCACTGGGTAGCGCCATAAACCAGACTGGGGAACAGCCAGAGGCTACCGATTTGACTATAGTCCGGTGGGAATGTCATACCATACATCATGGTCTCAACTATGCGGTGGTGGGGCACTGACTGACCAACCTCCAGCGCAGTCCATGTGTCTTCTTGATTAGCATCATCAAAGAGCCTGGCAACGTAAACACAGTTACTCTTTCCTCCCCATCTCTGGGGGTTCACGCAAGAAAATGCAGGGTTCCTCCTGTCCAGGCTAAGAAACAGCGCATGGTTTTCCAACTTCTCCATCTGTACCCACTTGGCTGGCTTCACTGAGAAGTCAAGGAGAAAGACCTCAAAAAACCTAATGGCACCATTGGACCTACCAAAGCTAAGAGAGCTCCCAACTGAGGGAAGAGAAGCAATTGTGAAATCAACCATGAGAAGCATGTCACCACAGACCACCAACCATGTGGTAAGAGGAAAAGACCGCAGGGACCTCCACGTAACTGCTACTTCTTTCATGCTGAACTGAGGTGTTAGTTGGATAGTGTGAAGCCTCATAAGAGCATCTATGACAAGGATATGACCTTTGAAGGACACAACCTGATAGATGCGTTCATGCTCAATATCAAGAGGATGCTCTGACCAGGAGTTTGTTCCAACCTGCCACTCAAACATGGAGACCCTTGAGAAAAGGAGGAGGCGCGATTTGGGTGAATTTAATGGGGCCGTAAGGACACCAATGCCAGAAGAGTAACCAAGATTGTTGTTGCATGGGAGTTTGGGGGGGCATCACCTTGGCACCAGTGTATGCATCGACAAGGAGGCAGTGCTCCTCATATGTAAAGATAAGATACCCATGTGAGCAGCCCAGATAGTCAATTTCATTTGGAGTGTTTTGAGGCACTGAACATTGAAGGGATAAGTTTTTCTTGGTAAGGTCACAGAGCTTCCATTTGCAATTAGACAAACAGAGGGACTTGAAACCTCTGCTATGTGGAGGGGCATAAGGACCATCTGGTTCGAGATGGAGAGGTGGGAAGCTGAAAGCATACACAGAGGGGAAGGAAGAGACTGCTGCACGCCAAGAATGGCAGGTGCCACTAAAAGCAAGGAAGTCCTGGAATGAGTTCATGAGAACAATGATTTCATGAAGCAGGTTGTCCAGGAGATCTGCACAAACATAAGGCCCAGATGAAGTACAGCCTGATTTCTCCACAATGGTAACTTCTCTGCCACATAGAAATTAAATAACAATGGATCAGAATAAAGAACTGAAACATAATAGAGTTATACAGTGGGAGTTAATACAGTGTAGGAAATGCAGTAGGATTTAACTGAACAATAAGGCATGGTGGTCTATGTCTATAATGACATAGTAAACATCAATCGGGACAAGTTATGTCAGAACCACCAACAGCTTGTTTTTTTCCCACAATAGCATAACTAGAATTATTTTGGTGTGCCAACGGTGCATATAATTGTATATTTTCAAATCATGGCAGAGGGGGTGATTTGCATAATATCCACAAAATAAATACCAATTGACATAAAAGCGCAGTGATATGCTCCTCTTCTTACCCAGACAACTTTCATGTGGCTTTCTATGTTTCTATAATAATTTATTAGGTCACTAAACAGAAGTGAGCATTGCTCCTGGCAGAACCATAACCATGAGGATGACCAAATACACATCAGACTATGTGGTGAAGTGACTAAATGAGAGGCACTCTTTTCTGATTCTACTGTGGATCGTGCACATCTAGCCAACAAACTGACTCACATCATGTGATGAATATACATTTCATAATATTAAATGAGCGATCATCCCTTTACAAGATTATGTGGATAGCTTTGATTCTTTTTAATAGCTCATTCCATGCGAGTAATCAGGGTAACCACAAAAGTATCCATCAAAGTCAAATTCGACATTGTGTTTCACCTCATCGATAAACCAAAAAGTTCAAGGCAGCGGCATGATTAGGACTACTCAAAATAGATATAGACATCTACCAAGTAATCGAGGAATTGTCAAACTATTTTTCTTCTCAGAGAATTGCAAAAAAAGGATGGGAAATGGGTTATGTAGAACTGATCTGGAGCGATGATGTTTGATATTGATGAAAATGAACTAAATCAGAATAATCTCAAACAGACACGGATTATCAACAGGGGATGGAGACCCAAAATTAAAGAAGGGCAGTGCACTAACTGCCACTACTAATTGGCAAAAAATACCCTAAATATATCGCTGACAGTTAATCAAAATGTCACACTAATTCATCAACAAAATACACTAAATTTCCCTACCAGTCCACCAAAAGAGCCGATACTTCTTTTTTTGACACAAAAACTTGACATTTCAGATTTTCAGTAGTACAACAAAATACACTAAATTTCCCTGCATGTCCACCAAAAGAGTCAATACTTCTTCTTTTTTTGACACAAAAACTCGGCATTTCAGATTTTCAGTAGTATACTGATTGATGAGCCCGTTTATTAACTACTGATGGACTAAAGCAAGACTACTGATTGATTGATGGATTGCAAGAGCTCGTGGATTCTCATTCTCCTGTTTCTGTCTTGGATCCGCCCCATGCTATCAGGAAAGTAAGAAGCGGGGGGAAAAGGAAGAGAGATGAGCGGTTAGGGTTGCGCCGTTGCGGTCAAGCTGCAGACCTGGTGCTGAGAGTGGCGTCCACCAGCAACGAGCATCCGGCGCTCTGCTGGGAAAAAATTGCAAAAATGACGCTCGAAAGATTGACTCGTTACGACGACACTCGGATGACAAGTGGGCCATCTATGTCTATGAATGTGGGTTCAGTGTCAAATCTATAAATGATCGATGTTTCGAGTCCCATTTTTGCAAATCGTCCGCTAGGATAATCGCGCTCCGCGGCGGCGGCGGCGGCGGTGCTGGCGGCTTCCGGCCATGGAGGTCGCATGGAGCGGTGGAGGCGTAGGTGGCTCGAGCTCGTGACTCGTGTGCTCCTTGGAGAGGACTAGGAGATGTCCCAGGTAAATAAAGATAGGCCCACTCGGGCCCAGCTCATAAAAAGAAAACAAAGGCCTCGTCGGCCCATTCATTTTATTACATAGATAGAGTATTGTGGAGATATAAAAAATGCTTAAAAATCGAAAATAATAGTTACTCCATCCGGAAAAGATTGAGATTCTAACATAATATTATGTCAAATTGTTTCAAGTTTGATTATGTTTATATAAAAAGTTATTAATCTAAGATTTATAATGCCAATTAAGTATCTTCAGACTTATTGTAGAATAATTTTCATGCTATGCCTATTTGATGTTATCAAATATCGATATTCTTTTCTATAGATATTGATTTCAAAATGCACGTCATTCCTGCATAGCCAAATAGGCAAAAAAAAAACACTCAATCGCTCCCACACGACCATGAGATTGTGTTTTCCCATCTTACTTGTTGCAGCTAGTTATGAGGATATTCGCTATATTATTTGGCAGTTTTCTTTTAACAAATCTCACTACATGACAATAAAAAATGCTATTGAATGGCTTCCATGTCATAACAGAAATAACATTTATCGTCATTCTTCCTCCAAACAAGACTAACGACGAACTAAGCACAAAGCCTATATTAAAAGTCAGCCACCCATTTTTAGCGAAAATATCCATTGTCGTAGTCTCCATCATTGGACATGCCTGTTTCAAATTGGGTCGATCAGCGTCCTTCTAAAGTATGGACCAAAACCACGTTTAATAGGCCACTCCAAAAATAACCTGCAAATAAGAGCTTTTTAATCAAAACTACGTTATTTCTGGTCAACCACATGGACCAAAAGATTGCACTTGCTCCCACTCGAATTTGAGATTGTAATTTTGGATACACTTGTTGTAACCATGTTTGAAAAAAAATGTCATATTTGTTGTCGGCTGCAAGCCAAAAGCTCATGAACAATCCTCCAAACAAATCATGCTAATGACACTCAAAAGACAATTTTTTGATGGTTTGATTGTTGTCATAAAACAACACTTTTTATCATCCCTCCAATTTCATTTTAAGATTGTAAAAGTCCCTTGCCTGAAAAGGCTTCAATTATTATTATCTTTTTCCTCATTAAGTCATAGTAACTTTGACAATTAACTCGTTCCATTTATGTAATTTGTCCCTCGCCAAAGATCTACAAAAAGATAAAATCTATATTAGATATGAGTCATGAGAGGCGTATCTTATACTCTTATAAAGCAAAATCATACTACATATTTCTCTCAATATGCAAGCTATCCAACTAGACAATCCACTATTACACACCTTTAAAATCCACTAGCCCATGCAATTGTAATGTCCACACTAGTAAGTCACATATTTCTCTCAACATGCAAGTTGTCCAACTAGGCAATGCACTATCACACACAATTAAAATCCACTAAACCATGCAATTGTAAAGTCTACGTCAGCAAGACACATAAGTATTTTATTGTCCATGTCATCATGCCACGCAATCCACTAATTTACAATTCCCGCAGCAACGTGCGAGGGTATTCTTCTAGTTTAACTTATTGTCATCCTATTGAATTGAATGATGCGCATTCAAATGCCACTATACCAAATGTTCCTACAAAAATATCACTAGATAAAGTAAACTTCTAATAGGAGTAAACTTCTAACAGTGCACATGGACTTGGGAAACCAGTGCTAAGCCTGCTAGGTTTGATTAACTGCTGCTGTAATCTCAAAATGAAATAAAATAAAATCCAGAGCAAACTTTGGCTGTATCCTCAGCCCTCACAAATGTAACACCCTAAAATTTGCCTCTTTTGAAAATAGGTTTAAAATTATTTATTTCTGAATTTTGTGCTCATAAAATATAGGAAAATAAAATTTTTCATTAAATTAAAATTCATCATAAGGTTTAGCAACATGTTTGTGCATACATGCCCTTGCATTTGATGTATTTGGTTGAGTGGTTTTGATTGAAAATTTAAAATAGTTAAAATTGCTTTTTGTAATTAAAAATGGTTTTGAAGTAAAAGAAAAGAAAACTTGAAAATAAAAGAATTTAAAAAGTTGTAAAAATAATTTTTGGAAGACTTACTAAAATTCCTCATTTTTACTTGAGCTGAAAAAGTATATTTGAAACCCCATTTGAATTTGACTTTGGTCATATTTGAATTGGCTTTGAAAACAAAATAGAAAAGAAAATGGAAAATGAATTCTTTGTTTTTTTCTCCCTACCTGGCATTCTGGCCTGCTCGGCTATTTCAGCTGCCGGCTGTCCATCCCGGTCCCTTTCTCTTGCGTAGGCCTGCTCCGCTTTCTCTCATTTTTCCCGCGGCCCGCGCCTTCTTTTCCCATGGCCCAGCTGGCCGGCCCAACACCGCGTCGCGCCTCTCTCCCACTGGCTGACCGGCCCCGCGCCCTGTGTCGCTGCCACCCGGGCCCTGTGTGTCAGCGTCGTTTCTTTCTTCCTCCTCGCGACGTAGCCGCCTAGGATTCTCCGTCGCGCCATGGAAGTCCGACGTCGCCACGTCTTCGTGCCCAGCCGTGGCCTAGCCGCAGCAGCCGAAGCTGCCAGTGCACCTTCTCTCCCTCCGCCGCCGACTGACCGGTGGGCCCCGTCCATCAGGCCTTTCTCCCACCTCGGCTCATCGACAACCCGGACTCGCGCAGGAGGCCGTGTCCGCGCCGCTCCTGATTCCTCCCCTACCGTGCGTGCTACGCCAGGCCGCCCCATATTAACCAGATGCCCCATGCCCGTGCCTCCCAATCCGAGCTCCAGCGCTGCAGTTCCCTTCACCAAGACGCCGAGCAGCCAAAGCCTCAAACGCCAGCGTCCGTCGTCCGCGGCCAGCATAGTGTTGTCCAAGCTTGCTCCGCACCGCCGAGACCCGCCGAAGTAAGTTTGTCGTTCTCTTCTCCACCTCCCCAAGTCCTTCCCGTTGTAAACCACGCTCCAAATCACTATTTTGGCGTAGCTCTGGTCACCGACCATGGCGCCACCGGCCCAGAGCCGTGCATGCGATGCGTTGCCTTGATTTAATTTGCTAGTTAGCTTGATGACATCATCGTCCACGTCAATGCTCTATTTGTGGCCGTTTTCCTTTAAAAAACAAATCCAGAAATACACATCATCATGAGCCGTCCGTTTTTAGATCAATGGCCCAGATTAGAACTTACCCCTTCGCTGTTCTTTTTGCTAAAGAGCCCCTCTGTTTTTTGGCAAATTAACCCGCGGTCCAAAGCGTAATCACATATTACATTTTCTTCTTTGGAAAGCGTAGTTTCGTCGATTTAGATCTAGAATACGTTTTCACCTATTTACAGTTTTGCCACTGATTTTGTTTTAGCCATAACTTCTCCGTTTTAACTCCGATTTGACCCGTTCAAATTGCGTTAAGTTTGTAATTTCATAATCTACATGTTTATACTACTGTTAGATGTGTTTTCAACTTTTAAAATTCATGATTAGATTTAATCTATTATTTTATTAAAGGAAATCTTGTTTAAATCATATCTTCTACGTTTTAACTCCGTTTTAGCCAGTTCAAGTTGTGTTAGATTCATAGCGACGAGATCTACACGTTAGTAACAGTGGTTACCATGTCACTACTTCTAGAATTTCATGATTTAAATTCTAATTTGAATAATAATTATGCAACTAGGTTTTATAAACAAAATATCATTTGTTTTACTTTAGTTTTATAATTCGAATCGAAATTTGACTTAATTCAATTTATATATAAGCTTTTATATAGTTAAAACACATGAAACTTATAGTTTTATATTTTCTCTTATGAGTAGATCTTTTGGTAGTTGAATCTTTTCAACCGTAGCTCTGATTAGAGTGCTTCTTACGTCTGTGTGTTCGTAGCGATGCATAGAATCGTGTTTCAAACTCTTTTACTTATTTTTCTATGATTTGTCGCAGAACCGACCAATTTATAAGAGTACAAGTACAATGGCAGCCCGCAAGCGGTCGCACTGTCATACTTGAACCCATATAAACCCGGTAGTCCATCGAGTACCACGACGGGTCTCGATAAACGATTTACAACAACCAAGATCGTACATGATTCAACATACATGCCACATATTACATAAAGTTCACAGATATATTTCGTCATCAGAGTACGAATAACAGTTATTACAAACCGAGTTTGATAGATAAAGCGGAAGCAATTAAGTTCAAAATTAAAGTTTTCAACATAGTTTGATATAGTGCCAAGTAGGATCACGGTCCACAAAAGTAAAGACAGGGATTAATAAAGAAGCCTGCCCAAGGCTTACTCCTCATCCACGGCGGGATAGAAGCAACTCTTGCAATAACCATGATACACAGTGCCATCTGCAACAATGGGAAATAAAATCCTGAGTACGAGAAGGTACTCAGCTAGACTTACCCGTCATAAACCAGAAATAAATCGACTCCAAGGATTATGCACGGCTGTATAAGTGGAGATAACTCGACAACATTTTGCATAAAAGCAATTATCTTATTGTACAATTATGATTCCTTTATCAAGTTAATTATAACTATCTATTTCTAGATTAGCAACTATCCTGTGCCAAACATGTGGTATATCATTTAAAAGCATACAATAGTAACCATAGCAGGTATTGTACTTCCATATTCATTCGAACCATCATGTTCCATAGCATAGTTACTACGATGTTGGGAATAGCCAAGTTTCTCACTATCCGGGAGAGACGGTGATTCGAATCGATTTCAACCAGCTAGGAATTTATTCCTAACACAAACCCAGGTACACCGCGTGCAGGCAGCCTTAGGTCACCTTTGTTACATCTCAAGTCTACATTTTGCGGGTCCGTACTGCGCCGCACAATCTGGAACACCAAATGCTAGGACGTTCAGGCCTAGCCTGCCCTTGGGCTCAGTCTGATCGTTCCTCGGAAGGAGCGCACAACAAAACGGGTCCCGGCCTGAGTTGAATTACTCGGCTTCGCGGTCCGAACGAGTTATCCGGCCAGCTAAGTGAGAGGCATGCGTTCAATCTTGTCAGAAGCGCCAACAACGGTACGGTCCTTAATCGACACAGACGGGGATAGATCCACACCCAAGACCTCCATGTCTCGTTGCTTCTCTATCGACATCCCGCCCGGTCTCGATTTTCTTTTACCCCATGGTTCTGTTCCACGATAGCAAATATAGCCAACCGTGCTCCGGTATCCACCTATATCTCGCAGGTGACAGGACATCACCCGACTTCTATCGGTCTAAGCATGGCTAAGCATATATTCGATCCTGGACCTATACCGGTTAAAGGTGTAATATCTGGACAAGGAATGTATATGCATCAAGTGGTTCCATTCAACTCTTATAACCTAATGCATCAATCATAAGTACTTAAGTAATCATTTGTAAAATACTGGGAGACTTAGAATGCTCCGGGGCTTGCCTCGCAGAAAGGAAGTGGGGCGATGGTCAGGACACTCCGGAAGCTCTTCAGGATTCTGCTCCACGCCTTCGAGAGCTGCGGCTTGAGGATTCTCCTGCTGGTCCCCTTCCTCTGCTTCATCGAATTCTAGCAATGTTATCTCTTCCTCCGATCCTAGATGCATGAATATGGCATAAGGTATTACGAATGCATACATGTGTACAAGTATAGCATGATGACACATGATGAATGCATTCATGTGAGTATTCGTAATAGCATGGTATTAACAAGTGCATCATGTTTATTGAGTAGGTGCATATCTCTTCTCGATTATTTAATCAACTACTTCCACAATGCATCTACTATATCACAAAACAGCAGCTACTTGTTTCACTCATAACTGGAGTTCTATTAATCCAAATGCAGTGATCCTGGACTTTCTGGAAAGCTTATCAAATTATCTACAACTTTGTTATTAACCATTTACAGCAAACATCATTCTTATCATGCAACTTATCAAACTATAGAATCTGTCCGGAATCCTTTTAAATTTGCATTTTAAAGCAACAATACTTCTACTTCATGTAATCACTCAAAGTTTGACAACATAAAGCCTACCAACAGTTTAAGCATACCAAATACACTCAAGAAAACCTAATGGTGAAGCCTAAACTATTTCTTTATATGCCTTTATTATTTTATTTGGATACATAGGTTAAATAATAAATATATATCAAATGTGCATCAAAAATTCTTAAAAATTCACAGTACCTTACTAATTCTATCAAAGGACCACTGTAAAAGTTTCATGCCATTTTATTCAATAAAACACTCTATACAAAAATGACAAGACAGAAAGGCTTAAAGTAGCATAAATAGAAAACCCTAGTGAAAAGTGTCAAGCAACAGATTTCCTATTTTTTTTACCATCCTTATGGTACTAGGATTACCCCCAACAAATTTCATGAATTTTGGATTCATAAATAATTTATAAAAATTCATACAAGGATTAACTATTTATAAAAGAAAAATCTATAACTATAAATCTACCCATGCACTGATCCTCAAATTTTTACCATAGTTCATACATGACAAGAATAGCTTACCACAAAAATTTCATAATTTTTGGAGCACAGGAACTCTAGATATAAAATAAACAAATTTGCATGCATTCAAAAACACATTTCAAATCTCTATTTCAATCTCCTAAAATTTCTACTGTAAGTGTTAAGAATGTATTTTTATTAAATACTTCACTTCTTAAGGAACACTACACAATTTATTTGACAATTTTTGAAGCTACCAAGCTGGAGATCTAGAAATTACAAAACAGACACAAATCTAGAATATTTGAACTAGCTTTAGAACAAAGGGTTGCTGACAGCAGGGACCCACGTGCTAGTTGGACCCACGCGTCAGCGGCGCTTGTGCAAGCTTGCGTGGCCACGGCTCATCGACGGTGAGTTTGCCGGTGGTGAGGTCTTCACGACATGACCCACACGACCTCCCGTACCTACTGGTACAACAAAAGGACCGATCATTGAAGCTAGGTACTATGGCGGCGGCTATGGCGGCGCAGAGGTGTGGGATCGACGGTGAGACGCCGGTGGAAGCCATGGTGACTCAATCAAATGCTATGCCGAGCATCTATGGGCTACGGGAAACCTAGCGCATCAACTAGCATGGCCTGGGGTGGTCTGGTTAGGTGGGACCACGGCGACGGAGTTGGCGGCGGAGCTCCGACGAGCATTTGCACGGCGCTGCGGCTTACCGAGCTTGAACAGCGGGCACTGGGGGACGCAGGGAGTTGCTGGGAAGGTGGTGATGCAGTTGCGATGATGGAGGAGCGGCTAGGCGCGGCTTGTGCCGTCAATGACGATGGCGGCGCTGCGGTGCCGAGGCTGCAGTTGCTGCGGCGCTTGCGAACGGCGAAGGAGAGCCGGGAATGCGAAACTGAGGGCGCGGACAGGAGCGGGCGGTTGCTGGGGTGATAACGCTGGGCTTAGGCACGTCGTGGCCTATGCGGTCAGGGCAACGGCGACGCGCGGCCGCCGCGGGACTCCACGCGGCACGCGGACACTAACGCCGGTCGGCCACTGTGCCGAGCGATTCAGTTCGTTAGTTAACTGAAAGGGGCGCCTGACAGCCGGTTTTCATGTTGATGTAACTGCTAAACCATGGCTCCAAAGCGCAAACTATCTTGACAACAATGATAGCCCTATGTACCAGCTACAACTTTGGTTAAGGAATCATGTTCAAATTCGCAACCGAATTCGAGTAAAATCACCCCTAAAGTCAGCCTGTCAGTCTGTCAGTGAACAAGACTTAGAAAAATTTGTGTAAGTGTTGAAATGTTGATTTTGCTGATTCTTGTGATCCAATTTCACACATGTTAGGAGCTGAATCAGTTAATAACCCAAAAATAAAAGTTGTTCCTTATATCAAATACTACAAGTTTGCTTTAGTGATCACCTCCATGCAAGGTCTCTAACACCTAGTTCAAATTTGGTCAAACATGTCACATTTAAATGATGATACACTTCAAATCATGGCTTAATGACCTAATTACCCCTAACCATAAATATCAAAGTTGCTCATAATGATACTCTAAACATGTTTAAGCAATTTGCAAGGTCATTCAATCATTTCATGTATTAGTCACTCATAGAGCTATTTAGTGTAATCACATGAAACCTGACTTAAGGCTTGATCATGGGAAATGACATTCATGAACCATGTTCCATTTGTGAACCTAAGTATTGCCAATATATTTTGGTGACTCAAATCAACCATCTACATGTATACACTCATGATCATATGCATAGACACATGGAGTCATGAAATAATGAGAAAAGTTGCATATGTTCAAAGAAACATGCGATAACAAGCAAATGTTGCAGATGTTTCAATCCATTGTTTCAATTGAAAATGCTTGTTTATGAATGCTTGATGCTCATGCTCATGTTATGCAGGTCAAGTTATGCAAGACTAACACCCGAGGTGTTACAGCCCCTCCCCCTTAGAAAAATCTCGTCCTGAGATTTGTAAGACCTACCATTCTTGGAAAAAGGCGGGATAAACTTCTCATAAATAATCTTCTCTTTCCCACGTAGCATCTTGTTCACTATGATTGTTCCACACCACCTTATAGAACTTAATAATTTTACTCTGTGTTACTCTCTCCATCTCCTCTAATACTCGAATTGGCTTTTCTTCATAGGTCAAATCCGATTGAAGCTGCACGTTGGTGGGTGCAATAGCTTCTTCAGGTACTCAAAGACATTTCTTCAACTAAGAAACATGGAACACATCAAATATTGCACTCATCTCTGGTGGTAGTTGTAACTTATACGCAACATTTCTTTTTCGTTCCAAAATTTTGTATGGCCCTACATATCTTGGTGAAAGCTTCTTTTTCATCCCAAATCTCTTTACACCTTTCATGGGCGATACTTTCAAGTATACATAGTCATCCACTTCAAAAGTCAGTGGTCTTCTTCTATCGGCATAACTCTTTTGCCTTGATTGAGCTGCCTTTATATGTTGTTGGATGATACGTACTTGCTCTTCGGCTTCATTGACAAAGTCAATACCAAAGTATCCTCTTTCACTGGGCTCAATCCAATTCAATGGAGTTCTACATTTTCTGCCATACAATGCTTCAAATGGAGCCATTTTGATACTCGCTTGATAACTGTTGTTATAGGAGAACTCAGCTAAAGGTAACCATTTCTCCCATGAACCTTTTGAAGATATAACACAAGCTCTAAGCAAATCTTCTAGGATTTGGTTCACTTGCTCCGTCTGTCCTGAAGTTTGCGGATGGTATGCCAAACTTCTAATTAGCTTGGTTCCCAAAGCCTGGTGTAAGTGCTCCCAGAAACAAGCTATGAACTGTGGTCCTCGATCTGAGATTATAGTCCTGGGTACTCCATGCAGTCTCACGATCTGGGAAACATATATCTCAGCGTATTTCCCAACTATATACCATGTGTTCACAGGTATAAAGTGTGCTGACTTGGTGAGATGATCAACAATAACCCATATTGAATCGTGACCTTGTGGTGTCATTGGAAGGCCTGTGATAAAGTCCATACTGATTTTCTCCCATTTCCAACCTGGAATAGGCAATGGCTGAAGTAATCCGGCGGATTTCATATGAACAGCTTTTACTCTACTGCAGTTATCGCACCTAGCGACATAGGCTGCGATCTCTTTCTTCAACTTAGTCCACCAAAAATGGGTTTTCAAATCTTGATACATCTTACTACTACCCGGATGGATGGACAACTTGGATGAATGAGCTTCATCTAAAATTTGGTTTCTAAGCTCACGGTCTTTCGGTACCACTAATCGGTTCTCAAACCATAGTACACCCCTTTCATCCAATCTGAAGTGCTTGGTTTCCTGCTCTTGCATTTTTCTCTTGATGTGACTTATTCCTACATCTGTCTGCTGTAGTTCTATGATTTTGCTCTCAAGTGAACAACTGATCGTGATATTGTGTAGTACAGCAGGATGTAACAAGTTGAATCCATCTTCCAATAATGCTTCCACAATGTTGCAATGAGACTTCCGACTAAGTGCATCGGCTACTACATTTGCTTTACCCGGATGGTAATGCACTTCTAAATTGTAGTCCTTAATCAATTCTAACCATCTTCGTTGTCTCATGTTCAGCTCTGGTTGGGTAAAGATATACTTGAGACTTTTGTGGTCAGTATATATATAACATACATTGCCCAACAAATAATGTCTCCATATCTTTAATGCATGAACAACTGCTGCAAGTTCTAAATCATGTGTAGGGTAGTTGACTTCATGTTTTCTCAATTGCCGAGAAGCATATGCAATAACTCTTCCTTCTTGCATAAGCACACATCCCAAACCTATTCCCGATGCATCACAAAATACATCGAAAGGCTTTTCAATGTATGGCTGTGCTAGCACAGGTGCTGTAGTCAACAAAGTTCTGAGGGTGTGAAAAGCTGCTTCACATTCTGGTGTCCATTTATACTTCTCATCTTTCTGAAGTAGTTTGGTCATAGGTTTAGCTATCTTTAAGAAATCTGGAATGAAACGACGATAATATCCTGCTAACCCTAGAAAACTCCGAACTTCATGAACCGAAGTTGGGGCTTTCCAATCCATGACCTCTTGTACTTTTGATGGGTCTACAAAGATTCCATCTCGTGATAAGATGTGACCTAAGAAAGGTACTTTGCTCAACCAAAATTCACATTTGCTAAACTTTGCATATAGCTTATGCTCCCTCAGTCTGGATAGGACAATCCTCATATGTTCTTCATGATCTGACTCATTTTCTAAATAAATCAATATATCATCGATAAACACGACCACGAACTTGTCGAGCTCGGGCATGAATACCGAGTTCATCAGGTACATGAAGTAGGCTGGAGCATTTGTTAGTCCAAAAGATATAACCAAATACTTGTATAAGCCGTACCTATTAGAGAAAGCAGTTTTAGGTATATCCTCCAGTCTGATCTTTATCTGATGGTAGCCCAATCTCAAGTCAATTTTGGAGAATACCTTTGCCTTCGCTAGCTGATCGAACAAGATGTTGATGCGGGGCAATGGATATTTGTTCTTGATGGTCATAGCATTGAGTGGTCTGTAATCTACACACATTCTCAGTGACTTGTCCTTCTTTTTCACAAACAAGGCTGGACATCCCCACGGAGATGAGCTAGGTTGGATAAGACCCTTGTCCAATAGATCTTACAATTGAACCTTAAGTTCTGCTAACTTGTTGGGTGGCATTCTATAGGGCCTTCTTGATATGGGTGCCGTACCTGGCACTAACTCAATCTTAAATTCCACGTCCCTATCTAGTGGTAGACCTGGTAATTCCTCTGGAAATACATCCGGAAACTCATAAACCACTGGGATATCACAAAGTGTGGTGGTTTGGATAGCACAAGCTAAATGTTGGGGGTTCGAATTCGTGGGAGAGTGGTACTAGAAAAGCATTCCCTCCTGTGGGTTCTCTCAACATAATAGTGCGGGTGCTAGTGTCAATAAGAGCACCATGATACTTCATCCAATTCATGCTTAAGATTACACTTATCGATAACCCAGGCAATATTATCAAATCCATTGTATACTCCCTCCCTTGTATAGAGATGAGTACATTTTTTACTATCTTTTTGGTAGTAATAGTACCCCCTGCTGAACTTATGTTATAACCCCCTTTGCTTACTTCAATTATTTCTTGATCATGTCTAGATGCAAATGCTTGACTCATAAATGAATGAAAAGCTCCCGAATCAAATAAAACAACAGCGGGATGCTTGTTGACGAGAAACATACCAGTCGTGACAACTTCTCCAGCGAGCACTTCCTCAATAGCGGTATAATGCACGTATCCCGGACGTGCCCTTGCGTTCGCCTGCCTCTGATTGTTCTGATTTGGGTTGCCATTCTTCTTGGGGTGGGGGCATTCCTTGGCCCAATGACCCATTTGGTTGCAGTTGAAACATGGTTGATTATTCCTAGGTCCTGTGGAGCTTCCCTGACTGCCAGTTCCTTTTAGTAAGGCAATAGTGAACGCCTTACGAAATGGTTTCTGTGGCCTATTATTCTGAGCTTTAGGTGGTGGAGGCCTAAACTTGGGTGCAGGTGGACGAAATTATGGCCTAGCTGTGATAGGCGCTTTTGACTAGGAAGATCCGGAGGCACCTGCCTCATATGCCCTCTTGTGACCCTTAGCAACGTCATGCATGTTATTATGGTTTTCTTGGGTCAAGGCATCACTAATAAACTCATTGTACGTGGCACACCTAGAATTGGCCATGGTCTTCATCAGTTTGGTACCCAGACCCTATTTGAAGCTCTCTATCTTTTTCTCTTTAGTATCCACAAAACCTGGAGCATATCTGGACAGGTTGTTGAACGTGTGCATATATTCTGTGAGAGTCTTTGTTCCTTGAGTGAGCCTCATAAATTCGGCCGCTTTCATGCGCATCAGGCCCGGGGGAATATGATGTCCCCTAAAAGCTAGCTTGAACTGTTCCCAGGTCACTCACGCATTAGCAGGCAAAGACGACAAGAAATGTGTCCACCAGATCCCTACTGGTCCTTGCAGCTGATGAGAAGCATACTCAGCTTTCAGATGCTCTGTGACCCTTAGCAGACGAAATTTCTGCTCAATGGTGTTGAGCCACTCGTCAGCCTACAGTGGTTCCTCAGCCACCTTGAAGATTGGAGACTTCGTATCCAGAAACTCCTTGAATGTACTATGCTGATTTGGCTCGACCCCTGGTTGATGTGGGTGGCCACGGGCGGTGTTTTGCGCGATGAGACACAAAGCTTCTTCCATTGTCCTTTGGCTCCCCAAGAACTAGGTAAAGAACTCCTGAGCGGACAGCGGCGGTGGGGGTGGCAAGTCATCATGGTTGCCATCCTGGCTGCCACTAGCTCTAGCATGGGTGCGCATCATCTGCGAAGTTGCAACAATAAGCGATTATTGGTTGATGTCAAAAGATTGCAGATGAATCATAATCATGCCAAACTAAAATTACTGGAGAAAATTCTCAAATTCACAATAAAAATAGAGGCATAACAATTCATTCTCGCAACATGGCATCCCCAATTTGACCACTTATCGCGCTCATAATGCATGCAAATTTAAATCGTGATCACCAACAAAGGACTGGAATTGCATTGATGTTCAACCAAACGTGCGATAGTCGTGTGATTAACAATATTACATGATAGTCGGATTACTAATACCAAATTCGAACTACAGGTCCATTACATGAATAAAGGTGATACATTAGCCCTTCCACTAAGTACTAAGCGATCTAATCCTCATCATGATCACTATCGAGGTCAGACGTAGGATCATCTCCTTCCTCAGGCTCCACTTCTTCCTCTTCCTCGTTCTCCTCTGGATCCATCTCTGCGGCTCCAGGTGGAACATAAGGGTGGAGCTGGTTATTCAGCTGATGAACCTCCTCATGTAGGTTGTCGTTGTATTCTTCCACATTGGCTAGCTGCTGCTCCAGCTCAAACTGTCGAGCTCTCAGAACATCTTCTCTGGACCAGGCTGCATTCCTCTGGTGAGTTAACTGAGCCATCTCTACATTGAGCCTCTCAATCTCGGCATCGTGCTCCCTCTGAAGCTGATGTCGGTCCTCGCAGGCATGACCAAGAGCACCAGACACACGTCTTAGGCTACCTTCTACTCCATCTAACACCTTCATCACTGCGAACATGGCGCTCATGGTAGGGTTATCACTATTCTGCCCTTCTGCTGCACCAATCTCCAAAGATCTTCCTCTTGCTTACTGCCATGAGTCAGTGGAGGGGTTGCTCCTTGGAAAGACTCCAACCAAAGCGGCTACCAGCTCCTGCGAAAAATGATCCATGATATCCCTTAGTATCCCAAAGGCTGCCCTGCCAGCTGCTTCTTCAGCAGTCCTGCCAGTTGACTCATAACACCAACCTGTCCACTTAGAATCGTCACCTCAGGGACGAACAACGGCCTCCACAGTAACCAAGAGACCTTCCCCCAACTGCTCATTCACCCAGAAGTAGCGGGGCTCCATTCCATCAGGATAGCCTACATAGCTGAGCACTCTCCACAAGAGTGTAGGCATCCCAAACTCTCCAAGAAACGTGTGGCATTGATGGGTACGTGGAGCAAGCTGACGGCTAGGAGCTCTGCCTCCGGTGGACTTGCGAGCGGTCTACTTTGTGTGTGCCATCTGCACTATTAACATGTACCACTTGGTGAGACAATGCCATAATGGATAAGAGTTACATAACCGAGTAAGAATTTTATAAGGGGAGGAACAATGTAGTTATGTGAATGGTAATTATCATGATGCATGCTCGTTCCGTACGTCCTCACAAACTTAGGAAAAATTTGTTTCTAACGGTAGACACGGTGGCATACATATGTTCTCTCATATATAGCGTAACTAGTCGAGCTACACGTTTCGTTGTTAGTGTACCTGCATAAGAATTTCATTTCAGCCCTAAACCCATAAGGAAATATGCAGAATGAAATTGTAAATACTTCCATATATGTATACCCATACATATACTTCCGTATCAATCTACCCGACAATAATTTAAACCCACAATTAAATACGTACCATATACACATGCAAGCAGGCATACATAGTCGTACCAAAGCTAACTCTCCCCGACCACACGCTCACATCTTGCGGTCATGTCACTTATCATCTTACCTTGGCGTAGAGGCATTTGATCCATACATTACCACTCAAGTGAATGGCATCCATACAATAGCACGCCGTATGGACGATGAAGTAAAAACCCCCATGTTAGTACTTAAATAGCCACCTAATAGTCCTTAATTTGGGCATAAGAAAAGTGATCATTGGCACACTTTAGATTTCAATTACCTATTATATAACTATTAGTTGCTAGAGAAGGGTTTTTGGAAAACAAAAACTTTTGTTTTAAATACACTTGTGACAATTAACGTTGAATCTTGCTCTGATACCAGCTATCGCAGAACCGACCAATTTATAAGAGTACAAGTACAATGGCAGCCCGCAAGCGGTCGCACTGTCATACTTGAACCCATATAAACCCAGTAGTCCGTCGAGTACCATGACGGGTCTCGATAAACGATTTACAACAACCAAGATCATACATGATTCAACATACATGCCACATATTACATAAAGTTCACAGATACATTTCATCATCAGAGTACGAATAACAGTTATTACAAACCGAGTTTGATAGATAAAGCGGAAGCAATTAAGTTCAAAATTAAAGTTTCCAACATAGTTTGATATAATGCCAAGTAGGATCATGGTCCACAAAAGCAAAGACAGGGATTAATAAAGAAGCCTGCCCAAGGCTTACTCCTCATCCACGGCGGGATAGAAGCAACTCTTGCAATAACCATAATACACAGTGCCATCTGCAACAATGGGAAATAAAACCCTGAGTACGAGAAGGTACTCAGCTAGACTTACCCGTCATAAACCAGAAATAAATCGACTCCAAGGATTATGCACGGCTTTATAAGTGAAGATAACTCGACAACATTTTGCATAAAAGCAATTGTCTTATTGTACAATTATGATTCCTTTATCAAGTTAATTATAACTATCCATTTCTAGATTAGCAACTATCCTGTGCCAAACATGTGGTATATCATTTAAAAGCATACAATAGTAACCATAGCAGGTATTGTACTTCCATATTCATTCGAACCATCATGTTCCATAGCACAGTTACTACGATGTTGGGAATAGCCAAGTTTCTCACTATCCGGGAGAGACGGCGATTCGAATCGATTTCAACCAGCTAGGAATTTATTCCTAACACAAACCAAGGCACATCGCGCGAAGGCAGCCTTAGGTCACCTTTGGTACAACTCAAGTCTACATTTCACGGGTCCGTACTGCGCCGCACAATCTGGAACACCAGATGCCAGGACGTTCAGGCCTAGCCTGCCCTTGGGCTCAGTCTGATCGTCCCCCGGAAGGAGCGCACAACAAAATGGGTCCCGACTTGAGTTGAATTACTCAGCTTCGTGGTCGGAACGAGTTATTCGGCCAGCTAAGTGAGAGGCATGCGTTCAATCTTGTCAGAAGCGCCAACAACGGTACGGTCCTTAATCGACACAGACGGGGATAGATCCACACCCAAGACCTCCATGTCTCGTTGCTTCTCTATCGACATCCCGCCTGGTCTCGATTTTCTTTTACCCCATGGTTCTGTTCCACGATAGCAAATATAGCCAACCGTGCTCCGGTATCTATATCTCGCAGGTGACAGGACATCACCCGACTTATACCGGTCTAAGCATGGCTAAGCATATATTCGATCCTAGACCTATACCGGTTAAAGGTGTAATATCTGGACAAGGAATGTATATGCATCAAGTGGTTCCATTCAACTCTTATAACCTAATACATCAATCATAAGTACTTAAGTAATCATTTGTAAAATACTGGGAGACTTAGAATGCTCCGGGGCTTGCCTCGCAGAAAGGAAGTGGGGCTGTGGTCAGGACACTCCGGAAGCTCTTCAGGATTTTGCTCCACGCCTTCGGGAGCTGCGGCTTGAGGATTCTCCTGCTGGTCCCCTTCCTCTGCTTTGTCGAATTCCAGCAACGTTATCTCTTCCTCCGATCCTAGATGCATGAATATGGCATAAGGTATTGCGAATGCATACATGCGTACAAGTATAGCATGATGACACATGATGAATGCATTCATGTGAGTATTCATAACAGCATGGTATTAACAAGTGCATCATGTTTATTGAGTAGGTGCATATCTCTTCTCGATTATTTAATCAACTACTTCCACAATGCATCTACTATATCACAAAACAGCAGCTACTTGTTTCACATATAACTGGAGTTCTATTAATCCAAATGCAGTGATCCTGGACTTTCTGGAAAGCTTATCAAATTATCTACAACTTTGTTATTAACCATTTTTACAGCAAACATCATTCTTATCATGCAACTTATCAAACTACAGAATCTGTCTGGAATCCTTTTCAATTTGCATTTTAAAGCAACAGTACTTCTACTTCATGTAATCACTCAAAGTTTGACAACATAAAGCCTACTGACAGTTTAAGCATACCAAATACACTCAAGAAAACCTAATGGTGAAGCCTAAACTATTTCTTTATATGCCTTTATTATTTTATTTGGATACATAGGTTAAATAATAAATATATATCAAATGTGCATCAAAAATTCTTAAAAATTCACAGTACCTTACTAATGCTTTCAAAGGACTACTGTAAAAGTTTCATACCATTTTATTCAATAAAACACTCTATACAAAAATGACAAGACAGAAAGGCTTAAAGTAGCATAAATAGAAAACCCTAGTGAAAAGTGTCAAGCAATAGATTTCCTATTTTTCTTAGCATCCTTATGGTACTAGGATTACCCCCAACAAATTTCATGAATTTTGGATTCATAAATAATTTATAAAAATTCATACAAGGATTAACTATTTATAAAAGAAAAATCTATAACTATAAATCTACCCATGCACTGATCCTCAAATTTTTACCATAGTTCATACATGACAAGAATAGCTTACCACAAAAATTTCATAATTTTTGGAGCACAGGAACTCTAGATATAAAATAAACAAATTTGCATGCATTCAAAAACACATTTCAAATCTCTATTTAAATCTCCTAAAATTTCTACTGTAAGTGTTAAGAATATATTTTTATTAAATACTTCACTTCTTAAGGAACACTACACAATTTATTTGACAATTTTTGAAGCTACCAAGCTGGAGATCTAGAAATTACAAAACACACACAAATCTGGAATATTTGAACTAGCTTTAGAACAAAGGGTCGCTGACAGCAGGGACCCACGTGCCAGTTGGACTCACGCGTCAGCGATGCGAAAACAGAGCAGCGGCGCTTGCACAAGCTTGCGCGGCCACGGCTCGTCGACGGCGAGTTCGCCGACGGTGAGGTCTTCACGACATGACCCCCACGACCTCCCGTACCTACTGGTACAACAAAAGGACCGATCATTGAAGCTAGGTACTACGGCGGCAGCTATGGCGGCGCGGAGGTGCGGGATCGACGGTGAGACGGCGGTGGAAGCCACGGCGACTCAATCAAACGCTACGCCGAGCATCTATGGGCTACGGGAAACCTAGCGCATCAACTAGCATGGCCTGGGGTGGTCTGGTTAGGTGGGACCACGGCGATGGAGTTGGCAGCGGAGCTCCGACGAGCATTTGCACGGCGCTGCGGCTTCCCGAGCTTGAACAGCGGGCACTGGGGGACGCAGGGAGTTGCTGGGAAGGCGGTGATGTAGTTGCGGTGATGGAGGAGCGGCTAAGCGTGGCTTGTGCCGTCAACGACGACGGCGGCGCTGCGGTGCTGAGGCTGCAGCTGCTGCGGCGCTTGCGAACGGCGAAGGAGAGCCGGGAATGCGAAACTGAGGGCGCGGACAGGAGCGGGCGGTTGCTGGGGTGGTAACGCCGGGCTCAGGCGCGTCGTGGCCTACGCGGTCAGTGCAACGGCGACGCGCGGCCGCCGCGGGACTCCACGCGGCGCGCAGACACTGACGCCGGTCGGCCACTATGCCGAGCGATTCAGTTCGTCAGTTAACTGAAAGGGGAGCCTGACAGCCGGTTTTCATGTTGATGTAACTGCTAAACTGTGGCTCCAAAGCACAAACTATCTTAACAACAATGATAGCCCTATGTACCAGCTACAACTTTGGTTAAGGAATCATGTTCAAATTCGCAACCGAATTCGAGTAAAATCACCCCTAAAGTCAGCCTGTCAGTCTGTCAGTAAACAAGACTTAGAAAAATTTGTGTAAGTGTTGAAATGTTGATTTTGCTGATTCTTGTGATCCAATTTCACACATGTTAGGAGCTGAATCAGTTAATGACCCAAAAATAAAAGTTGTTCCTTATATCAAATACTACAAGTTTGCTTTAGTGATCACCTCCATGCAAGGTCTCTAACACCTAGTTCAAATTTGGTCAAACATGTCACATTTAAATGATGATACACTTCAAATCATGGCTTAATGACCTAATTACCCCTAACCATGAATATCAAAGTTGCTCATAATGATACTCTAAACATGTTTAAGCAATTTGCAAGGTCATTCAATCATTTCATGTATTAGTCACTCATAGAGCTATTTAGTGTAATCACATGAAACCTGACTTAAGGCTTGATCATGGGAAATGACATTCATGAACCATGTTCCATTTGTGAACCTAAGTATTGCCAATATATTTTGGTGACTCAAATCAACCATCTACATGTATACACTCATGATCATATGCATAGACACATGGAGTCATGAAATAATGAGAAAAGTTGCATATGTTCAAAGAAACATGCGATAACAAGCAAATGTTGCAGATGTTTCAATCTATTGTTTCAATTGAAAATGCTTGTTTATGAATGCTTGATGCTCATGCTCATGTTATGCAGGTCAAGTTATGCAAGACTAACACCCGAGGTGTTACATGATTGGTGTACTGTTCTAATTTAGATCTATTATTTGCTTCGTGTATGATTGTACGGATGTTTGTGTGGTGCTTTATGATCACGTCCAGTCGGTAAGATATACGTGGTGATCAAGAAGAAAAAGAAGAATGTGGAAGATTAAAGCTTATCGAAGAATTGGTATTTTAAGGCAAGTATAGCATGGGATCTTTCTTGTTGTCCTATACACCTTTAATCATTTAATTCATACTGCATGTGTCTACCTTGACTGTCACTAGGGATTTTCTAGTACTTTGTTACCTTGTACCTTGATACCTTTGGGTTATTGCATTGGGTAGTATGATGCTAGTGCTCAATTAAAGACCATGATCTTGTAACTTGACTAATGATATACGTAATAAACATTAAAATATGACTTTTTAGCAACATGGAAATAGGGGCCTAGAGTATTTAGCTACTTTCTAAATACTTCAGATTCCTCTCCCTAAGGACTTATCTGTAAGTGATCATCCGGGACTTACAGTACAACTGTGAGGGCTACATGGCTCTGGCTTTAGCTCAGTATAAGGATATTTTCTAGCTTATTAGTGGTTACCTTCATTGGCGTAAGAATGGCTTGCTGAATCGGGTATGGTGCGGCCTCTATCCCCATGTGTATAGGTTGCGTGTCAATGTGCCATCGAGAAGGGGAGCTCTATATCTGTTTGCCAAGTGAATCTAATGGTCCTAACTTGTTAGACGAACCTTTAAAAGGCCTCATAGTGACCCCTGCCTGCTCACCTTGGAAGTGTTTTGGGAGTAATTAATCCGGGAATATGGGTATCACGACTCACAGTGAAAGTGTACAACCTCTGCAGAGTGTAAAACTGGTATATCAGCCGTGCTCACGGTCACGAACAGCCTTGGAACATTTACGAAATAGATGAACACTAAGACTTATTTGTTTATGCTATTCATTATTCATGTTTACATTTGATCATGTATTTTGCATTGGGAATTGAAACAACTTGTTGCTACTCTTAAGCTAAAATTATGACAACTAAAAGCTGAATGTTGTTAAACCTGTGTGAGCCTCATGAACCCCGTGTTACACTTGTTGAGTACGACACGTACTTACACTTGTTTATTTTCATCATTTGGATAAAAATCCCGGATGGGTAACAGATGACTTTGGGTATGATGATTTTCCTGAGGACTACTAGACTTATGGTCAACCAGTCGACGTCCCTGTAAAATGGAGCTTCCGCGAGAGATCTTTTATTCTTTCCGCTATATTTATGTGTTAACTCTGTCTTATTCGTGATGTAATAAACACTTGTGATGATACTATTTATAATTTATCAACTTATGTGTGTGACTGATCTCTAGGCGCACATAAAATTTTGCACTTCATTTTATCCTTAAAATTGGGTGACAACAAAACTATCCTAAGTTTTGTGCGTCATCGTGAATTGGCGATTGTAGACAGAAACAAGCTGCACAAACTTGCACGCGAAGCATAGAACATGGCCACGTTTCTCGGGAACATCCATGTTCCTGATTCGGGATCATTTACGTTCCACGTTGTAAAATAAGTTCCCATTCCACATTGCCTTGTGAGAACATGGCTTAAACTCCAGCCCAGCTGCCATTTTTTTCCCAGCCGTCATGCTGTAGACAAAAACTCGAGCTGATTACTATGATGACAAACACATAGTATAACGGTTCAACTTGTACTGAATATTTTAGAAAATACACGGTCAAACAGTGAAGGAATACATAAGGCACACATGCTTGAAGCAGAAAACTGAAATAAGGGGAAAATGCATGGAAGCGCAGAGATGACAAAGCCACCGTCACTAACAACTCGGTACAAACCTTTTATAATTCGTTTTTCCAATTTCTCCTGCACCAGTAACAATAACCAGAATAGCAACAGCAAATGGTAACAAAACCTGAAAAACCATCAGCTAGATTTAGAAGTGCACAGGTACCAGGGTTCAAATGGCGAATGCAAAATGCAATCCTGATGTTCAGTTCTTCACCAGATTACAAGCAGGCACGCCCAATACACATCATAAGTATTTTGAACACATAACGATGGTCCAGCTCAGGAAACTGTTTGAGTTACATCGACCTTGCTAACTGAAACTAAGAAAACAGCAATCTCCTTTGGTGCAAAACTAGCCAATACTCTGCAAGGCCAACACGATCACTGGGTAGCGCCATAAACCAGACTGGGGAACAGCCAGAGGCTACCGATTTGCCTGTAGTCTGGTGGGAATGTAAGACCATACATCATGGTGTCAAATACGCGGCGGTGGGGCACTGACTGACCAACCTCCAGTGCAGTCCAACTCTCTTCAGGATCAGCATCATCGAATAGCCTGGCAACGTAAACGCAGTTACTCTTTCCTCCCCATCTCTCAGGGTTCATGCAAGAAATTGCAGGATTCCTCCCATCCAGGCTAAGAAACAGAGCATGGTTTTCCAACTTCTCCATCTGTACCCACTTGGCTGGCTTCACTGAGAAGTCAAGGCGAAAGACCTTCAAAAATGTAATGTGGCTGTTGGGCACGGCAAAGCTAAGCGAGCTGCTAAGTGAGGGGACAGAACTACAAGTAATTGCGAGGTCAACCATGAGAAGCATGTCACCACAGACCACCAACCATGGGGTAAGAAGCAGGCTCTGCAGGGAGCTCTGCGCAACTGATATTTGCTTTATGCTGAACTGAGGTGTCAACTCGATAGTGTAAAGCCTCATAAAAGCATCTATGACAAGAATATGACCTTTGAAGGACACAACCTGACAGATGCGTTCATGGCCAAGATCAAGAGGATGCTCTAACCAGGAGTTTGTTCCAACCTGCCACTCAAACATGGAGGCCCTTGAGAAAAGGAGGAGGCGGGAGTTGGGTGAATTGAATGGAGCCGTAAGGATACCAATGCCAGAAGAGTAACCAAGCTTGTTGTTGCATGGGAGTTCGGGGGCCTTCACCTTGGCACCAGTGTATGCATCGACAAGGAGGCAGTGCTCCTCACATGTAAAGATAAGATACCCATGTGAGCAGCCCAGATAGTTCATTTCATTTGGAGTATTCTGAGGCGCTGAACATCGAAGGGATAAGTTTTTCTTGGTAATGTCACTGAGCTTCCATTTGCAAATAGACAAACAGAGGGGCTTGATACCTCTGCTATGTGGAGGGACATAAGGACCATCTGGATCGAGGTGGAGAGGTGGGAAGCTGAAAGCATACACAGAGGGGAAGGAAGAGACTGCTGCACGCCAAGACTGGCATGTGCCAGTAAAAGCAAGGAAGTCCTGGAATGAGTTGATGAGAACGATGATTTCATGAAGCAGGCTGTCCAGGATATCTGCACAAACATAAGGTCCAGATGAAGTAGAGCCTGACTTCTCCACAATGGTAACTTCTCTGCCACATAGAAATTCAATAACAATGGATCAGAATAAAGAACTGAATAATAATAGAGTTATACTGTTGGAGTTAATACACTGTAGGAAATGCAGCAGGATTTAACAGAACAACAAGCATGGTGATCTATCTTGACATACTAAACTTTAATCGGGACAACCTATGTCAGAGCCACCGACAGTTTGTTTTCTCCACAATAGCAGAACTAGATTCTTTTGGTGTGCCAACGGTACGTATAATTTGTATATTTTCAAATCATGGCAGAGGGAGTGATTTGCATAATATACTCAAAATAAATATCAATTGACATAAAAGCGAAGTGATATGCTCCTCTTCTTACCCAGACAACTTTCAATTGTCTTTTCTATAATAATTTACTAGGTCACTAATCAGAAGTGAGTATTGCTCCTGGCAACCCCATAACCATGAGGATGACCAAATACACATGAGACTCCGTGGTGAAATGAAATGCGCTCTTTTCTGATTCTGTCTACTGTAGATCCAACACATCCAGTCAATAACCGAGTCACGTCATGTGATGAATATACATTTCCATAATATTAAATGGGCAATCATCCCTTCCCCGGTTTATGTGGATGCTTTGGTTCTTTTTAACAGCTTATTCCATGCCAGTAATCAGGGTCGCCACAAAAGTATCCATCCAAATCAAATTTGACATTGCGTTCCACCTCATCGCTGAACCAAGAGAGCAAAGTTCAAGGCAGCGGTGTGACCAAGACTAGAACTGATCTGGAGTGAACATTTTCGATGTTTATGAAAACGCCAGAATAATCTCAAACAGGCACGGCTTATTAACAGGGGGTGGAAAACTGGAAACCCAAAATTAAAGGAGGCCAGTGCACAAACTGCCACTACTAATTGACCAAAATACCCTAACTATCACTGCCAGTTCGTAAAAATGGCACACAAATTCATCAACAAAATATAGAATCACAGATAGCTACTCGCACAGGGACATTTTCAGGTAAAAAAATGATTATGCACTTGAAACAATAACAACTCATTTTTACTGAAATCCTAGAGACAATGTGGTCAGAATCAATGGGAAAGAACGGTTTGGAACTACAGGTAGCCATAAAGCATGATATTTCACAATTGTTTTTTTTCCGAAATGGATCACAAGTATTAATTGATCCTCCATAAAAAAAAAACCATTTCAGTAATATACTGATCGATGAGCTCGTTTATTGACTACTGGTTGACTACAGCAAGACTACTGATTGACTGATGGGTGGTAGAAGGTCGTGGATTTTCTCCCTTTTTTTCTGTCTTGGATCCGCCCCCATCCGCTCAGGAAATAAATAAATACACCCTAATTAAGAATCGGGAGGAAAAGAAAGAGAGATGAGCGGTTAGGGTTGGCGTCAGGCTGCAGACCTGGTGCTGAGAGTGGCATCCGCCAGCGACGAGGACTCGGCGCCCTGCTCCGATGACCGCGCTCTGCGGCGGCGGCGGCTTCCGGCCATGGAGGTCGCGTGGTGGAGGCGTTGGCTGCTCGAGCTCCTGCTCCTTGGAGAGGAGAACGTCCCAAGGTAAAACAATGGCAGGCCCACTCGGCCCAACCAAACAAGGTCTGCTCGGCCCAGTTCATTTTATTACGTATTGTCTAAGATAATAAAAAATATATATACTTCAAAAAATTGAAACAATGCGCAGAAAAGATTACAGTTCTGCGAGCATGAATTTTCTCAAACTTCAATCCCACTGGGCAAACAACCTTCTTGGCCTCATATGTAGTCCTGGGTATCTCATTCCCCTCGGGAAATATATCCACAAGCACTTCTAGCAATTCTCTGAAGCCATTGTCAGTCCAATGATTTACTGCCTTCAATTGGAGAAGCTTTAGCGAAGCAGACAACTTTGTATACCTCTCATTGCAACTTAGATGGGGTGGGGTCTTCATATCTTTCAATAGCTGTTGCAGCTTCTTAAACTCCGAACCAGTGTACTCCTCAAAGCCGAATGCATCATGCACCATCTCCTCCAGATTTTTAGCAAGATGGTCAGCATCATAGTTGACAGCAATATCTGCTACATCATCATCACAGAGTTCCTGATCGCCAAAGGGTGCTTCCTCGCCACCGACATAATTAGTTTCATGGAGGACTTCGTCACCATCATGCTGACCAGCAGCTTGCGCCTGATCTTGGTCATTGACACCTTCTCCATGCTTATTCCAACATCTATAGTCATCCATGAATCCTCTCATTATTAGATGGGCATGGACTGTCATCAAATTTGAGTATTGCATTTCATTCTTACGGTCAACGCATGGACACCACACAGATGACTTCTGTCCATTCAACATATCTGTCTCTACAGCAGTTAGGAAAAATTTAAGACCATCTAGATAGTCATCACAAGTACAGTTCCAAACGTACATCCAGCGGCTTCTATCCTCCATAGTCTAAAAAGGAAAAATGAAAATGGAAGAATAAGTCAATCAATTCTAGAAATTGTCACAACACAACAATTTTGGCACAATCATCAGCTGTTTCACCATCATAGTTTGACACAAGCTCATCAAAGTTCAGAATGCAAGTTAATCAGTTGCACAAGTTGTTGCTGAGCACACCTCTGGCCACTGCTAGGTGGCGAAGCACTGCTGGAGGATAGATGGTGATGGCGACCGAATTTTTTACATTTTAGACCTTTTTTTCAAAGTTTCTCATAAATAGATCCCTGGAGGAAAGATTTTAGAATATGGACCCTTAGCTCAGCGCCATTGATGCTGGCACCTAGCTAACACGTCTCGGTGCTAGCGTCCCTAGTGCCGAGCTCCTGGGCTCGAAGCGAACGTAGAAGGTGACATGGCGGGGAGCTCGACGCCAGTCACTCTGGCGCCGAGCTCGGCGTCGTAGATCTTGGCGCCGAGCTCGAAGCCAGAGTGACTGACGCCGAGCCTTTATTACCTATGGGCCCCGTCCCTCTCTTCCTCTCCCTCTCTCGCCCTAGCAGAGCAGAGCCGAGCTTCGCCGCCGCCACCGTCGCCCGCGCACGTGCCTCCACCGGCCGTCCTCGCCCGCGCCCGTGCCCCGAGCCCGCTGAGCGCCACCGTGGCCGCCCCGCGCCGCGCCTTGGCGTGCAGGAGCGCCACGCCCCGTGGCCGTGTCGCCCCCCTCCCCCCCACGGCGGGCCGCCAGCGCCCTCCACCCGTGTCCCAGTCCCCTCACCGGTTCCTACGCTCGCGCCACGCCCTCTCCTCCCCTTGGCCTCGCCCCGCCTTGCCGTCCTCCACCGCCGGCCTTAGCCACGACCGCCGTGCCTCCCGCGACCGTCGAACCAGACTCGCCGCGTGGAGCCCCAGGCATCCCGCGCTCGCCGCGCGCCACCGCTGTCGTCGCCCGTGCCACCGCCGACCCCACCACCTACAGCGCCCGGCCGTGCCACCGCTGGCCTGGATCATCGATCTGACCCACGCCCATCATCCGCTGCGACTCTGTCGATGTCCGCGGATCAGTCGTTGGAAAGGTAAAAATTATGAATATGCAATGTACCTACTTAGTTGACATTTGTTATTTACTAGTTAATGTGATGACTCAGGTAGTTGATTTAGTTAGTGATCTAGTGAGATATATATGTAGATAGATAGAAACATAGATACATAGGTACATAGATATAGTTAGATAGCTACTTAAATATGTAGTTACATATTTAGTTAACTAAATATGATCTAGCTATTTAGTGAGTACACTGTATATATACGTAATTATTATCTTATTTACTTAGTTTGTAGTTAGAAAGTACTTGTTAGGTACTATCTATCGTCTAATTTAGATTATAGGACATGTGTTTCGTTACGTGTTTGAACTAGATGGACAACCTAGTGACCATATATCATGGAGGCATCGTTGAAAGCGATCGCTATGGATATGTTGAGTTTGTTGACATGCAAAGCGTGCATGTGCTATTCAATGATAGACCTTCATTTAGTGAGATGGTTGCAAGGGCTCGAGAGGAGCTACATTGCCTTGGAGATGATGGCATTGTAGTTGATGGTGTACTGCACCTAGGTTCTCCTCCCAACATCTTCAGGCGAATGATCTCAATTGGTTGTGCGGATTAGTGGGAGAACTATGTGAGATCGGCTATGAAGAGACAGCTGCAATGTTTGGACGTGGTTGTGCGTCGAGTGTTAGTTGATCCCATCCCTCATGGGTTTTCCCCAGCAATGGATCAGTAGGCACACATCGACCCTCCCATTCTGGAACCTTATATGCATGTGGAGATTGCACCTATGGTTCTCGATGCTCAATCTGCCCCTAATGCGGTAGTTGGAGATGGTTGTTAGACTTATGTTTCTGTGGTAGATTCTCCTCATGAGATCCCTTTAACACAGAATCCTCCGAGTAAGTGTCTTAACCGTATGGTTTTTGAGAGCTTACCCCATTCCTTACATCTATTTCTTTCATTCTTTTCTCATTTCTCTACTTATGTTACAGAAGACATTCCTAAGAATGTGGATGTGCCCCTGTTGCTGCTCAAGTGCACTTTAGAGATGGATTCTGTGGCTCCAATAGTATTAAAATTATGTATGATTCGGAGCCATATGAGATGGCTAGGGCTTTTGATTCTGATGATGATCGCCCTATTGGAGAGCTGACAGAGAGTGATGTTGAGATGCTGAGGCGTATCTTTCCCGGCCGCCGTGATCCTAGAGTTCACAAGTTCAGCGATCTTTCTCATTCCGATTAGGCGTTTGTAGAAGGACATGATGATGAGCTCCTAGAAGCTCCTGAGGCCGATCCTAACATGGTAATTGAGAATGGGAGGGTGTTCAATGACCTTCCTGCTTTGAAGAGGTGGTTGCAGGCTTTTGTAGTGATACAAAAGAGACCTTACAAGGTATTGCATTCATATGCGGAGCGCCGTTATACAGTTGTGTGTGACAAGGAACACTGCCCATGGAGGGTTTGTGCAAGGAAGCAACAGGTCATCGAAAAATGGAAGATCACAAAAGTTGTCGGGCCACACAATTGTACTGACCATGAGCTGACACTGAGGCATCGGCAGTGGACATCTACCCTCATTGCCAAGCGGTTGATGGGGATTTTGCAGGGAGAACCCAATATGAAGGTGAGAACAATTATCTGGACCGTTGAGGCGTTGTATGGAGATTATGTGATAACTTATGGTAAAGTATGGAGGGCTAAGTAGCGAGTGTGGAAGATGATATATGGGGACTAGGAGGATGGGTATGAGCAGCTGCCAGTTCTTTTCAATGCAATCAAAGTGGTGAATCCAGGCATGCATTATGAGTACATCCCAAAACCAAATGCATGGAAGGATGGGAGGCAGATATTCTTCCATGCTTTCTGGTGCTTCCCTCAGTGTGTCGAGGCCTTTAGGCATTGTTGTCTTGTCTTCTCCATTGATGGTACGTTCTTGATTGGCAAATACCAGGGTACACTTCTTATAGCCATATCTTGTGACGTGAACAACAAGTTGGTTTCTTTGGCATTTGCTTTGGTTGAGAAGAAGAACAATGACAGTTGGGGATGGTTCTTGAGGCTAGTCTGGATACACGTGGTTGGGCCTGGCAGGGAGGTTGGCGTCATATCTGATAGGCACCAGGGCATACTTAATGTCGTGCGAGAGCAGATAGAGGGGTATGCACATTTACACCATCGTTGGTGTACTCGGCACCTTGCCGAGAATCTACTCCGGAAGGATGGTGTGAAGGGTAACTTTGATCTGTTTTAGGAGGCTGCTCGATAACTTGAGGACAAGTACTTTTAGGAAAAGTTGAAGCAGGCCAGAACCACATCAAATGCAGAAGGTAGACAATGGCTCACAGGTTTAATGAGGGATTTGGAAAAATAGACGAGAGCTCACGACGTCGGTGGATGGAGGTACGAGTTTTAGTGCAGCAACATGATGGAGTCATTCAATAAGTTGCTATTGGGGATACGTGGTATGCCCATGAATGCAATCGTTCAATTCACCTTCTATAAGCTTGTTGCCTAGTTCAACGATAGACACGCCCATGCATTGCAGTTGCGGAGTGATGGAGAGATATGGGCTCCGAAACCAAAGGCACACCTAGAGAAGGCAAGAGAAAGGGCTAGCACACATGAGGTTACATGCTTTGATCACGCCATAGGGACTTATCAGGTCGAGCATAGGGGCGGTACAATGTCCGACGACGAGGTCCGAGAGTCGAGGATCCATGTGGTTGTTCTTCAAGATTTCAAATGCACTTGTGGTAAACCAAGACAGTACCACTTTCTATGTTCTCATTTGGTACCAGCAGCTAGGCATCGCCACTATAATATCAAGAGGAGGATACCTCACGAGTTTAGTGTCGACACGCTTGTGCACACATGGAGCCCTCGCTTCATGCCTTTCTGGGACCCTGGAGAGTGGCCTCCATATGATAGGCTGAAGTACATTGCGGATCCAGCTTACCATTGGAACAAGCGTGGATCAAGGCAGAGGACAAGACACAGGATGATTATGGATCAGATACCCGGAAGAACAAGGCGTGGGAGAGGAACTCCATTTGTTACTGACCCCGAGCAGTATGAGTGCGGCAAGTTTGGTAGACTTGGCCACAATTCATGAAGTTGGCATTGGCAGATTAGTGATGTGCGACTATTGGTTGATTTTTTATTTTATATTTGTCGTATTCATTTAATTAATTATGCATGTCTCAATTTATGTTTGTATTTGTGTCAATTACTTATACATTTCTAAGTTCATGTTTCATTGTATATTAAAATTCTAATTCATTCACTTTTTTCTAGGATGGCGCAATTCCACTTGCTCGACCCGACGTACGAGGCGACCCACCAAGGACGTCTCATAGCGCTGGGTAGGTAATAATCTATAAGTTTTGTTCAAAATTTGGTGAGCGTACATGTGTTCGTGAAGTAACAGGAGACTATGTTTTATTCGATGCAGGACCTTCCGCTCCTTCGTCCTAGAACCCACAGTGGGTTCTTGGACATGCGGTACGACAATAGGTACACTCCTTTCCTGCAAAGAGCTGGCCTAGATGTCATCTCTTTTCAGGTTCGTCGTGGGTTGCCTAAGTTCAACTCAGCAGCCGTAACTGTGTTGGTTGACAGGTATTAAATTGAATCATTGCCTCCATTCATGGCTATTTGTTCATGTGATTGACTTTTTGACAAGTAATCTAGCTTTGTCTTAAATATAGGTGGCGGCCGAAGACTCACAGCTTCCACCTACCTTTCGGGGAGATGACAGTCATGCTCTAGGACTATTAGAAGATGCTAGGCCTAAGGATTTACGGCAATCCAGTCACCGGGCAGTGCAGGTCAGAGTGCTGGAGAGCACGAGTGGAGGCCTTCCTTGGGCATGAGCTTGGCGAGCAAGGGGCTCGCACTTCTAGAGTTCTCATCTCCTAGCTATAGGAAGAGTTCGCATAGTGCCCCAAGGAGGCATATGAGGAGACAGTTGGGTACTACTACAGGGCATGGATCCTACACCTGTTTGCCTGTGTTCTCTTCCTCGATGCCATGGGTGACAGTGCGTCCTAGATGTGGATCCACTGCCTTAGTGACTGGGACCAGGAGGGTCATTATAGCTGGGGCTCTGCAGTCTTGTGTTTTCTATGCCAGCAGCTGTGCGAGGGGTGTCGTCGGTCTTTGTCCAATGCATCACTTGGTGGATGCATGTACCTATTACAGCTGTGGATGTGGGCTCGTCTTCCAGCTGGCCGTTCAGAGGTTCTAGCTCATCGTGAGTGGTTCCAAGGTTAGCCTCCAAGTCGGCAGCTGACGTGGGCGTACCTTTGGGACTAGGTCAGGGTTCCACACACGAGGTTAGACCGGGCGTACATTGAGTTCACAAATGAGCTAGACACGCTGACGGTGTCTAGTGTAAGTAAATTTAATTTTCCATGCTGGTTTGAAAAGGATTAGTATACCATCTAACATCTTGTTTGGATGGGAGTAGGTGGAGTGGGAGCCGTACGGTGGAGAGGGCGCACTTCCTTTTCAGTTGAGCAACGTTTGTGGGTTCAACGATGACTTCTATAGGATGAGGTGCCCTCTAATCTGCTTCTATGTTGTCGAGTTTCACTTGCCAGATAGGGTTGCACGCCAATTTGGAGCGAGACAGCTTTGGCCTACGGCTCTGTTCTCGACTAGCGTTGACTTACACAAGTAAGTGTTTTGATATTTCAAATGTCTCGTGATGGTCCATTTCTATTAATATGGTGACATGTACATGGATTCAAGTAATGATGACATACGTGCAGGTTGGATCGTCAGAAGAACAAGAAGATTTTTGACTGGGAGAGGCACCACTAGTCCTTCATTGAGCAATGGGAGGAGATGCACGACAACGTGGACGACAACAACGAGCCGCACACGAACTGTGAGTTCAGGCGGTACCAAGCTTGGTACCAGTGTGCAACACGTTGCCGGCTGAGGGTACAGTGGACAGAAGATGACTACGCCGACATCGAGTCCTCCGACGATGAAGACACGGCGTATGACCAATCGACTCGTGCAGGAAGGCAGGTAGAGGCAGGACCGATCTTGGACAGAGTGGTAAGCCAATTGCCTTATTTTTCTATATTAAGTTGCACAACAGTTCATTAGGCATTCTTGGACCGACATTAGGAGTTATCTATTTTAGTTAGTGTCACCTTCGAGCCGTATCACCCTTATAATACGTTAGATTCTTGTACAAAAGAAAACAAAACCTATTGCTATTTGTTCAGAAGTATTATTATTGAAAACTTTGTTGCAGGGCAATACACTCAAATGCTTAGTTGAAGAGATTGAGCGCATTCGGCCGAGAGTCAGGGACGACTATATGCTTAGCTTTCTGGACATAAGATTAAAAATATTCTTTTAAACATATCATTAATACGTTAGATTCTTTCAGTTAACATAATTTTATACAACAGAGGCTGTCACGTCGTCTACGCCGTACGGCTGGTCATTGTGGTTGCAGGACAGACACGACGCAAGACGTGTACGTTCCTTCTGCAGGCAGAGGAGGCTTGGGTTCCTCTAGCCAAGCAACTACAGGGGACGGGGATGAGAACGAGGAAGACAACAACGACGATGACATGGACAAGAGGCACGAGGACTATTTGGACTGTGCAGGACATATTATGTTGGTTGTGATGTTCGTTGTGGTTGCATTTTGCTCCTTGGATGATTAAATATTTGAAATATATAATGATGTCTCTGTTTGTAATTGTGGATGCTCCTAAAACAAGGAAAACTTTTGCGAATTTTTTCCGTGAATCATTAATCATACTACACTGCTAAAAAGGCACAAATGTAGTACACAGATTAAATGTAAATTTATTAGAACGTGTATAATCCAAACATATCGTACATACGCTTTGTAGATGAATCTAGGGTTACCAAGCAATAGTGAACGAATCTATGCTTTTCAGACAATTAAAATAGATTTTTCAGATACAAGGACAGCAGCGATTTATCACATCACTGACATAGTCTTGGCATGCAAGGAAGCATAACTCCACTCTATCTCCACCATCCATCTTATGACTGTTTGATCCAAGAGCTGAGGTGAAGAGGCACACAGATCGCTGATATGGCACATTGAGAGGCCTCCATTCCTCTTCTCAACCTATAAATAATCACCCACTCCCTTTCATTCACACACACAACAAGGAAGAAGAACACTCAGCATTTTCTTTTGTTGCAGTACCAATGTCTGGAGGGTCATCCAGAGGGAGAGGAAAGGGGAAGAGAACTACCATTAGGTGGGAGGGTCCTCTTGGTGAGAGCAAAATTGATTTCACTAAAGAGACACCACTGAGAGGATACGATGAAAGGAAAGAAGAGTGGCCAAAATGCATGCATGGTGAGGATTGTCTAGTGCAGATGTTTACCGAGGGAATAGATGGAGGTCGTCGTTTCTTTAAATGCCCATGAACATGGGTAATTGCTATTTCTATTTATTTCTTCAATATGTTCCTCTTCTATATAACTTACATGACATACTTATTGTAGTCTTCTTTGGCCGAAGAAAACTATGGGTTCACTAGGTGGGTTGATCCTTGACCTATTTTATCCGCATGCGGAGTACATATACTACCTATAGGACCGTATCTTCGATCTAGAAAGGAAAGTTAGCAGCGGTTACAAGGACGACGGATAGGACGACAACAATAATGGTGCCGATTCATAGGAGGCACTCTGCAATGATCCATATTGCACCTACCCTAACCACAAGAACAAGGGGCCTCCCCCATCACCCCCGCCACCACCACCACCAACAATGGGAGGCTACTATGGAGAAGGTGCAACACAATTTGCTATGTGGCCACACTACTAGGATGACTTTATCTTATTCACATGCCACATCTATGTGTTTGTTGTTTGGTTTAATTACCTAATGCATGTTAGGCTTAGTCGAAGGAAACTCTGTACCCAGGTTCGGTACATGTTATCACATGTGTTGAATTATATAATACCGTACGTCGTTAGGTTTTATTTGCAGCACGTGTTCACATTTCAATACGTCCGTAACATTATGCGGAATATTGAGACCATAAATAATGAAAACAACCACATAATGAAAAGTTCAATACTATACCACATTAAACAACATAATAATACTAGAAGTATGTGCCGACAGTAGACATAGGGGCAAATGCACTTCCAAATCCTCAGTCTGAAACATACCGAGTAAGCAACTCATCATCCGAGTACCAGTCCTCTACTACAACCCTATTACTGTGGCTAGGCTCACCTGCGTTGCTCTGACCTGCCTATCGCCTGTAGTAAGCAGCCTCCACTTCATTTGCGGCCGCTGCGGCCTGAGTGAAGAACGCATCGTCATCCTCCTCCGCCTATAAGCCCGCCTCTGCTAGATCAATGAGCTCGCTTAGTCTGTCAGTGTCTTCCTCAGCTTCCTCCGCCTACAACCCTGCCTCTACTGGAGCGATGAGCTCGCTCAGTCTGCCAGTATCATCCTTAGCCTCCTGTGCCTACAAACCCACCTCTACTAGAGCAATGAGCTCACTCAGTCTGCTAGTGTCGTCCTCATCCTCGTCCCCCCTCATTAGACAACACAATCGGTGATTGAACGGTGTGACCAACTTGCAATCTATGCTCATCTAACTTCTTCTCCTCATACCTTGCATGAGCCAGCTCTACGGCATGTTCCTCGCTGCAACCAATCCCTTCATGTATGAAATGCAATCAGTTAGCAACGCGATTATATTACATTTAAAATTAGGCAACAAAAAAAATGCTTTCAAGCACTCACTGGCACATAATGCAACAACATGCTCGTTCAAGACCTGCATCTGTAGTCTTGTCTCCTCCCTTGCCTCATTCCTTGCCCTCTCCTCCTCTAACGTCATCCGTCTCTCCAATCTCCATTTGTTAAGCCCAACATCGATCGGGTTATAAATACCGCGTTGTCTAGCAAACTCACGCATTTTTCTTTGTGATGTTTAACGAATAGGTTGACGTAGTCAGGTCCATATCCCCTCTTCCGTGCAATTGCTTGCCTCTTCTTCAGTTCATCCAAGAACTTAGCTTGACCATCATAACATTCCCACCAGCATTTCCTAGTGCTCTATTCAAACAAAAAATTATATCATATATGTCTTAGCAAAAGAAATAAAATACGATTTCATGTTTACCATAAAAATAACCAACCTCATCATACTCAACCATATGGCCGCAATAATGGCCTATTCCAAACTCCGAAGGGACTAGGCCATAGTTGGATTTAACACCACATTCGCACATGACAGGAGGTGCTTTGTAAATTACCCTTTCTTTCTTCTTTTCCTTAACCTTTCACGGTTCTTCCGACCATTGGTTCTTAGGACCATACAACCACTCCTTGAAACGACACTTCGCCATTGAAAACACCTAAATAAGTAGACATTAGTACATGAACACATATAGCTCAACATTTCAACACATACACTTTGCACTTACTTCATGCTTGTTTGGACACACAAACTCCAACGTATTCTCAGAGTTTATCACAACTCGATCTCCACAATCGCACAGAGGAGGTTCCTCAAGTCGTCTAACTGTGGCTAGGTGCTTCTCCTTAGCCGTCATTGGCGGAGGGTTAGGGGGGGTGGAATCCACCGCTTGAAGTGCTCACGTGGATGTCTCCCTCTAAACCAATCATAGAAAAGGAGGTACCTAGGATCAAACTTGTCTGCACCATCGATCTATTGAAAGAAAAAGCACATCTCATGGTCCTACACAACGAGATTCCAATAAAATATTAGTAGCATACTTACACAAATAAAGAAAAAGGATAGTCGAAACAATTTCTTACATTAAAACGACTGCATGTGTAGAAGCAACGCGCCGCTGTGTCCGGATGTTTTGATTGAAAAACATGGGCCAGAAAACCACAGTCACAGTTAGGGACATGGAGGTCAGGTGAGACGGGGGCATCTTTGCTAGACGCGTCAGGGTATAATTCTCGAGGACGACCCCGTTTTCGCCAAAACTCCTGAAATATTTCTTGCATCTAACAAAACGGATGTAATTTAACAAACATAAATCAAAACATCACAAATAAATATCAATGAGAACCATAACTACAATACAACCAATTTCTTTCTAAGAACCGAAAGCAGTTAACATTAAACCCTAAACCTAGGGTTTCTCATTTGATGCACAACAATGAACCCATAACATAACTACATGCGCCTAGGTTTGCTAGCTTTTCCATGCCTTGGCATCATCCTACGGTTGTATAATACATATATTGAGGGATAGAATGAAACCCTAAGTGATGACGATTATTACGTTAAAAAATCTGACTAATATATACCGAATCGATGCAAAAAATCTAGGAGGGGAGCGAGGATATCTTGCTCTCGAAGATCTACGGATCAAATCAAAGTTTCCAAGGTCCAATATGCCGATTCATGAGGTATGGTGAAGTGGGGAGAGAAAAAACCCAAGAGGGAGGAGAAAGAAGAGGAAGAAAGCTCGGGCACGAAGCTTGGGCCGGGTTAAATGGCAGGGAGCTCGGCGCCAGTCACTCTAGCACCGAGCTCGACGCTAGAGTGACTGGCGCCGAGCTCCCTACCATGTCACCTTCCACGTTCGCTTTGAGCCCAGGAGCTCGGCGCCAGGGACGCTGGCGCCGAGATGTGTTAGCTCAGCGCCAGCATCAATGGCGCCGAGCTAAGGGTCCATATTCTGAAATCTTTCCTCCAGGGATCTATTTGTGTGAAACTTTCAAAAAAAGGCTAAAATGTAAAAAATTCGGCGATGGCGAAGCATCGCAGAGATTGAGAAGAGTAGGCACGAGCACGCCCTGCTGTAGAGATTGAGAAAGAATTAAGCACACGGATTCCATCTGTTTTGATCATGCTCACACAAAAATTTCGATGGTATTATTAGGAATGAATTTGGTCATACTACCTGATTGAGCTGAGCTGCGCTGAGCTGAGCACGCCAGGGACCAAAAGGAAGAGAGGATGGTCGGTGGACGGACCGTACGGCCGATGGATGGATATGGATCAAGAGCAGACCAGAGCTAAAGGGGAATGGCCGGTCGGTGGCCTTAGCACGCCTGGGCACGCCCCCTGCTGCTCCCAGCCGCCGTCGACGGCGTCGCTGCATGGGTCGCGTGCATCGCGGCCACCACGGAAGCATAATGTGTGTCGCGCTTCTAGCCGCCGCCCGCGTGTATGAGTGCCTCCCGTGCCACCGGCCTTCGCCCGCCTCGCCGCGCGTGCCCCAAGCACCGCCCGCCGGCCGCCCACCTTAGAGGACTGCGCGCCCACGCCCTACACCACCGTCGGTCGCAGCCCTGAGCTGAGCTGAGCTCTCTGAGTCTCTCGCCGCCGGCTGGGGGAGCGCGCGTCGCGCCGTCTTGACCGAGCTGAGGAGAATCGCTAGCGCGTGAGAAGAGCAGTTGCGCCACCGGTCGGAGCTCGCCTCGCCGCGCACGCCCTAGCTACCACCCGCCTCAATCTATACCGCGCCCACGCACTGCACCACGACCGGCCGCGCGCCGCCCTGAGCTGAGCTGAGCTCTCTGAGTGATCTCTCGCCGCCGGCCGTGGAGCTCGCGTCGTGCCGCCTTGACCGAGCTCAAGCCGGGCCTCGAGAAGAGCGATCAATGATGGATGAATTGAATGCTTGCACCGGCCAACTACTAATCACGCGCCAAAAATATTACAGACGCGCCTACAAAATAAGCATCGGCCATAGATCACAGACGTTTGTAATGAAGGACGCGTCTGCTCTAATTACGATTATTGCAGACACGTTTTCATAACAGCCGTATGGAACTCAACACACGTTTGTGCTAATTGCGATACTACAGACGCGTCTAGACTAAGTACGTCTATAGATAAACACGCGTCTGTGATAAGCGGACAAACTACAACGACTTCCTGTGACACGCGTCTATGGTAAAATTTCAGACGTACCTTACAAAGACGCATCTATAGGAACCCGTTATTACAGACGCGTATTAACCCTGCACCGGCGTCCTCGGTCGACAAGTTACTACATATGCTTGTTTACTAACACGCGTCTACAGTTTATATCACAGACGTACGGGGCGTGTAGGTAGCGCCGGTGCATTTGACTGTTTTTTAAATAGTGATCGTTTTCGGAACGGATAATCCCCGAGAGCGTGGAATTGCCGGCCAGTGGCGACGCCGGCCATAGCTCCGACGGCGACGGGGCAGGCCGAGAAAGCGCCACGGCAGACGGAGTGTAAGTACAGTTGGAAGGCCCCCATGGAATATGTGGCTGGGCTTTCCGTTTTCATTCATTGCTGGACGGTGGGCTGGGTTGCTGGACCGTAGTCTGCAGATAAGGCCCACTACACTAAGATGCGCTTGCTCTTCATCCCAATTGTCATCCACATTATTGACTGTTCTCAAAGAAAAAAAACACATTATTGACCCTAGCTTAGTTCCTGGCACCTTCTAAAAAAACTGAGTTCCTGGCATTTTCCTACTGGTTGGGTACAACACATGACAAATTCAAGCACTTGCTTTTCGTTTTGAAAATGAAATAGAAAAAAAAAACAAGAAAAAGACCAGCCGATCGATCCCATGCCAACTACTACAAGAAAAAGACTCCAAATGAAACCTTATGTGCAACCAGAAAAGGC
Organism: Miscanthus floridulus; assembly: GCF_019320115.1. Lineage (NCBI taxonomy): Eukaryota > Viridiplantae > Streptophyta > Magnoliopsida > Poales > Poaceae > Miscanthus > Miscanthus floridulus. The sequence goes on from NC_089589.1 coordinate 7,366,867, forward strand.
CATCTTCTTTCTGGTTTGGTAACAACTTGATATACTCATCACTACCGTTTAAGCAATTAGTGATTGAACTGAATAGTTGGGGAAAGTAATATCATGAGGCATATATAGCCATATAGGCAATAAAAATAGATGAAATTCATGCTATGTATAGTATAATGTAGCAGGTAAAGTGATAGTAAAGTTGGGACATACATACCTCTCACGTATCCTTTTTCTTCGCGTGTTTCATAACTTGTTGCCTCTCAACTCTCAAGACGTCGTATCAACCTCCACATTGGCTGCTTTAGAGGAAATTAAACCTTCCTTCGTCAAAGAGGCAAGCAGTATTGTCGCGCCTAATTTCATTTATAGTATATCTCTTTCTACTCTTTTAACTCTAGAACTATACTAGTCCCTCTATTCTAAATTAGAAGGCGTTTTGAATTTTTAGATATATTTTTGTTTGCTACGTACTTGGATATATACACTATGCTTATGTTTAAATATTAGTAAAAACGTATCTAAAAAAGCCAATGCAAAAAGTCTTCTAGGTTATAATGGAGGGAGTACGTACATCATATGTGAGCTAATAAGTTTATAGCATGCCGAGATATAACTAGCCCTCCTCATAAGTTGCCTTCTTTTCTCGTGCACTTCTCCACAACTTGCCTTTTAGTCTTGGCAGTGCTCGCTCTCATTATAATGGAATATTTAATTTGTCACTACTGCTTGCTATTAATGGAGTGTGGAGTCTGGAAATTTTTCCACTTACATAAAAGGGTGAAGAAAATGAGGTGCCAGTGTTGCTTGACCTATCTTACCACACAACAAAATATGATTCGAGTATGTGCATCATTTTCATAGATAGGACACCATAATTATATGGTGAAAGTCTTTGTCAACCACATCTATTATAATATTAAATATTATCCATGGTCACATTTTCTTGATCTAGACATTTTCCTATGAAGAACAAAAATGCAACAAAAGAAATTTTATATGCCTAACTATGTTGTCCACAATGAGCTAACCTTGTGCACAACTAAAAAAACCATTCCTGCCTTCGCCTCTGGTTCGACAACTACTATATATACACACCGTTACCACTTAAACAAAACTAGAGATTTAATAGTAGTCCAGCAAATGCTAGTAGCATGAGCTTAGACAATAAAATAAAATGAATTTTATGTTATATAAACGTGTCCGTCAACAGCGTGATATATGTAATGACTTCATCAATCTTGAGATTTACCAGTCCAAACTCAATCCTATGAAGGTGCTCATAGGGCTATAGGGTACTTAACACATACATCTCACAATGCTGTGTTTTTTCAAATGTTATCTTATTGTTACCTCTCATGATGACATATCCACCTCTTCATCAGATGCTAGGAAATTAAACTTCATTATTAGAATGGAGTATTTTTTTTCTTATAAGTTAAATTAAAAAAAGGTTGTATTAGATGTAACCTTTTTTTACTTCTAAGTTATATTGTGTATCTTATGAACTGAGTGTACCTCCCTCATTTGATTTCTTTTGGTGGAAGTGGAACCTACCAACCCAAATTCAAGTACTCGACTTGAAGTGACTGCTCGTATTTTTTGGATTCATTCCCTGAGTTAATAACATATTTCAGTGGTATGCGTCATGCCCATCGATAATGAAGTGCATATGGTGACTTAATCTCGTGATCTATTAGCTCAATCTTTCATAGGTGATCATAGGCATAAGGTGTGCATGCATGCGTCCATAGGTGAGTGTGCACGTGAGCGATTGTGTTTGTATTGTGATTCATGTATATATCTCTTATAATTCTATTATTATATTAGGTCACCCGGTAAAACTCCATATGAGGTAGAAGCATGCCAAGATACATGTAGCCCTCCTCACTAGTTACCCTCTAATCAATTTTCGACAACGCAATGCTCCTCTTATCGCAGCCAGAACTTTTTCAGCTTGTCATTGCATGTTGTCTTATCCGTTAACCATAGCATGAAGCAAACTCATAGCTAGATGCGGTTGGATGCAACACGAATACATTCTATAGCACCCCTAAAAGTGAATGCAAACATCCACCCTGAAAAATGTGTAGATGTAAATTCTATAGCACCCCTAAATGCAAACATCCACCAAAAAAATGTTGACGTGCAGATCTATACTCGTCTCGTGTAGTATGGTGCATGATCCATACTTTCTTTATTATAATTTTTATACACCTATGGAGAACTTTTTTCTATAAGTTAGCATGATAGCGCCATAGTCCGCGGTGCCACTAAACCTTCTATGTATCATGCATATACCATATGAATGTACAATGCGCCACTAATCTTTTAACCACATAATCCAAAGTTGAACTAAGCTGCAGCTTTCAAGGGAAATTGGTCGATCCACATCGTGTAGTTTGTAAAACAATGATGATGATGTCAAAATTATTTACCACTGTGTCTTTTTGTAAGGATGGAGCTAAGGCACCGTGCACCACCCTAGCGTTCTGTGAAAAGCTACTTTAAGGAAATTACAACGTCTTTTAGTCCCAAGCAAGCTGTGGTAGGCTAGAGTTGAAACCCAACATGAGCCCCTAAGCCCCCTAGTCATGGTTCAGGCATGTCAATAGCTGTTTTCCAAGCATTCCTATCCAAACAAAAATCTCAAGGTATATCCCAACCCTTTAAATCTCTTTTAATTGTCTCCTCCCATGTCAGCTTCGGTCTTCCTCTACCTCTTCTCACATTGATATCTCGACTTAGAACTCCACAACGCACTGGTGTGCGAAAGGTCTCCTTTGGACATAGTCAAACCACCTCAACTGATGTTGGACAAGCTTTTCTTCAATTTATGCTACCCCTAGACGGTCACGTATATCATCGTTCCGAATTCGATCCATCCTTGTGTGACCACAAATTCAATGCAACATACGTATTTCCGCGACACTCAGTTGTTGGACATGTCATCTTTTTGTAGGCCAACATTCTGCTCCATACAATATAGCGGGTCTAATCGCCGTTCTATAAAACTTGTCTTTCAACTTTTATGGTACACTTTAAGGAAATTACATACTTATTAATTTTCATCTAAGATGCACATATAGGATCCTTTTAACTTGTTCGTATCGTGTTTTGGTAAATTGTGCATTTTTATGTTGAAATGTCACACTATAAAAGTTATATTAAGTTGGATGATCCAAGCAAGAATTATGTCTATTTGAATGTGTATACATATATAAAAAAACAATTTTACCAACTCTAGTCTTTCAAGAAAAACAAAAAAGGATTTTTTTTACCAACTTTCTGATTCTGATGTGTTCAAGATAAATGGCAGGGAAGAGTACCATTTCAATTCCGAAGGGTAGCCGCTTTCTCTTTCACGTGTGTCGTCAATCTCTAATCGCTTTGACTTCTTCCTGCAAGGAACAGGAACAGTGGTGAGAAAGGGGGCCGAGTCGACGCGAATTGCAGTTGCAATCAGCCAATCAACCAAGGCTGCTTTCCTCGTTCAACCCACGACGACGCAAGCTCGATCCGTGACAAACAACAAACCGCATTAGAAACCAAGCAATGCGCAAACGGCAAACCCATCACATCATCCATCGTGCCATAAGCCAGTGAAGTGAAGCCGCCGAATTTGGATCGATCGAATCGAAGAAAAAAAAAAGAAAGGAAAAAAAAAAGCGAAAAGGAAATCGTGCCTTGAAGCCTCCTCTTCGTCTTCTTCTTCCTCCGGCGGCGGCGAGATTGAGCCGAGGAGCGCGCGTGCTGCCGAGCCCCGAAAAGCAGCAGCAGCAGCAGCGAGCCGCGCAGGCGTCTCGTCAGCGTCATCTCTATCCTCGCGGCGCAGGCCAGGGGAGCAAGCGAGGAAGTGGAGGCAAGGAGGAAAGCGAAGCAACGGCCGCCCGCCGAAAGAAAAAAAAAAACTGACCTTTTTCTCCCTCTTTCTCCTGACATTAAAATCCCCCCCGCTCGCCCCCCCGTGCTCCCAAATCCCGAGCTCTCCCCCTCTTCCCTGCCTTGCCCTACCTCGCCGGCGGCGGCGGGCAGATCGCTGCCCCTCGCCCGTACCGATCGCCCCCGCCCACCTTCCCGTCCGTTCCTGCCCGGGCGACGGCGGCGATTCCTGCGTCGCCGCCGCCTCCTCCAGCGGCTGCTTCGGCTGCGGCGGCGGTTCTTGCGTCGCCTCCCTCCTCCAGCGGCTGCTTGGCGGCGCCTCCTCCAGCTCCGGGGAAGAAGCAAGCGGCTAGCGGCTCTCTCTCCCGGGGGGTGGCCATGGTGGACATCAGCGAGTGCTCGCCGGTGCCCGAGTCCGTGCCGGCTCACCCGGACCCCGCGTCCGTCTCCCCGGACGCGTGGCGGCGCTTCGAGACCGCCGCGCTCGCCGTGGTCAACAAGATCCAGCCCACCGCCGCCTCCGAGCAACTCCGCGCCGCCGTCATCGAGTACGTCCAGCGCCTCTTCTGGTTCCAAGCCCGGTATCAGGTATTCATCATTCCGGTCACCTTCCCTGCTACAATCATTTGCGGTCTCAGTGTTCTGTAGCTTAAAGGCTCGTTGATTCTTCAATAGCATGGGCGAGTGAAACACCTAGGTTTTCGTTATCAGTATCTGTTGTGCTATGAGACATCACATTCTTCAGATTATGCAAATGGTTGTTTAGGTGCTTTAGGAGGAAAACATAGAGTTTTAGTGCCATTTTTTTGTATTTTAGGAATTTAGGTAATCGAATTGAAGCTAAAGATACACATTATAGGTTCCTTCATACTGCTTAGTGCTGAGTTGCTAGTTACCATGCTTGTGATTTCACTTAGCTGTGCTCTAGTTGCTGTTTCTGGCATGTGATTTTCCTAACCCTAGTGATTGCCGCGCGAAACCGGTATGTATATTCAAACCCTTGCCGTTTTTTGCTGGGTACTTGAGGTGTCAAGTGTTTATTGGTGAATGAGTACAGAGTCGTACTGATTTGCTTTGTCGGTTGCGCGCTTGAGCCTCCACGTGGTTCGGCGGGGAGGACCTTTAATGGGACCGCGAATTGGCTGTCGGAGCTCGGCATGTTATCACATTAAACACAGTGAAACTGATGATCGTGATTGGAGGGCTGGACATACCTTGTATCTTACTGTCTTATTTTTCTGTGACGTGGCATTCCATAGGTTACTCATGTTACCCGAGAAGGAACAGCTGCATGTCTGCTATGCGCCTATGCCCCAGCCAAGTCAGAACATCTTGAGTTCAGCTGGAATGGTCTGTTAGGATGTAATTGTAGGATTGAATCATAGAATCTAAGATCTTGCCTGATTTAATCTGAGATACACATGCAGTATTTAAAATATACCATGTCATTCATTTAGGCTTTGTTTGGATGAGCATGTATTCATCTCGATCCACATGTGTTGAAGTGGATTGGAGTGGAATTAAACTAAGTTCCATTCCAATCCACTTCAACACATGTGGATTGAAGTTGATACACATGCATCCAAACAAGGCCTTAATAATAAATTTCTTTCATTGTACATTAGATTAGAAGCATGTAAAATAATAGTCCAGATTAATTGTCTCTCCTTGCCTATGCAAATAATTAAATATATGAGTGAGTAAAAGGTGGACCTTTATTCATAATTGCGTACTAGGATTGGTCGAATCAGGTAGGATCGTATTTAAACTGCTATTATGATTTTACCAAACTTGTGCTAGAATCATGGAATGTGAATATTGGACGAAAAAGATCCAATCTTAGGAGCGAACCAGTCAATAAATCTAGGATCTTATCATGTGATACTTTAATACTTGATGTTTTCTGGCTGGCTGTGTTATGGAGGTTGTTTTCTTATTGCTGTTTATACAAGCGGACACATGAGACCTAGCAAACGTTTGTTAAAACTTGAGATTGGATACAAGACACAGAGGGTTAAGTTGAACTATGTATGAAATCAGTAAATCAGTTAGGCGCATTACGTGTTTGCTTCTACCAGATGTTCACATGTATAACATCTGACTACTACTAGTGGCACTTGTGTACATGCACATGAGTGAAATATCATTGTTCTACCAAATTTTGTGCTGCTCTGATGCTTTCTTGCTGCTATTGTAATGCCATGTGAGACAGAAAGACCTACAGTCTAACCTCCTGTGTTTGTGAAAAATAGGTCTTTCCATTTGGATCTGTTCCATTGAAAACATATCTTCCTGATGGAGATATTGACTTGACATTATTCGGCCCTGCGATTTCTGATGAGAATCTAGCAAATGAAGTATGTGCTATTCTAAAATTGGAAGAGCGAAGGAAAGATTCTGAATTTGAAGTCAAGGATGTCCATTATGTCCCTGCTGAGGTATTTCACTCTGCCATATCAATCTTTTTTTTATAGGTACCATATTGCTCTTTGTTTCGAATATATTTAACTTGAGGTCAACCATCACTATACCATCTTTTTAGAGTTTTCACTTATTGGAGGTGGTTGTTTTGTATGCATTCCACTTGTTTAATGAACTTACTTTTATAATTCCTGCATTCTACTTATAAGTGCTTATTTGTGCACATTATGTAAAATTGGAGAAATACCATTTTATTGTACTTAAATGCAACTCTTCTCCATCTTGCATATTACATCTTTGGAGCATATGGAATTATGAATATGCCAATATTTCATCAGGTACTGGGCTGACTATAAAAAGGAAAAAAGCAGTTACCAATACTCATAACATTTTCAATCGCAGTTTTTGAGGGTTCTTGCACTCTTGCTATGCACAGTAGTGTGGCATAGATTATTGGAGAAATCCATCTTGTTTTGTATGTGTTGGCTAGGGACAAATTTTGGGCACATGCGAGCTTCTTGTTTCACATATTGTTGTCTGATCATAAATCTCCCTGGTGGCAGGTCAAGCTGGTTAAATGTTTGGTACAAAACATTGTCGTAGACATCTCAGTTAATCAGATTGGTGGGCTGTGCACACTATGCTTCCTTGAGAAGGTAATATTTCAAATGTTGCCATAAAGATGGAGTTGTGTAGTTTTTTTTTGTCCATAAAACTCAGATTTGATACTCTTAATAAGATGAAAAAAATGTTCCCTTGCCTTCCTACTATACGTAGGATCTAAGAGGATTAGTTCCACTTTGTGGTTCCTTATGTCATACTGCATAGTGATAAACATATTGATAATAAATAGTTTTTCTGTAGGTCGATCAAAACTTTGGAAAGAATCACCTGTTTAAGAGAAGCATAATGCTTGTCAAAGACTGGTGCTATTACGAAAGCCGTATTCTTGGTGCCCATCATGGTCTAATATCCACATATGCCTTGGAGACTTTAGTTTTATACGTTTTCCATATCTTCCACAAGTCTTTGGATGGTCCATTGGCTGTAAGTTATGTCTTAAATTTTTCTGCTGCTTTTTTTTTGCCATGTTATATTGACATTCTTCATGATACATACCTTCCTATGGGTGTGATGACTATATGCCCTTCTGCAGGTCCTCTATAGATTTCTTGACTATTATAGTAAATTTGATTGGGACAATAAGGGGATCAGCTTGTTTGGACCTGTTTCCTTATCTTCACTACCTGAGCTAGTTAGTAAGTGAATGCACTCTGAAGTGTGCAGAATGTTGTCTATTTTCGATTGCAATTATTGGTCATTGACATGCTTTTGTTGAACAGCTGACCCACCAGATACCCAAGATGATGATTTTCTTCAACGAGAGGAGTTTCTAAAAGAATGCACAGAGTCTTTTAGTGTTCTCCCTAGAAACTCTGAGACAAATCCTAGAGTATTCTCACGAAGATTTCTAAATATAGTTGATCCACTAAAGCAGAGTAATAACCTTGGACGCAGTGTCAGTAAAGGTTTGTTCCTGCCTCTGGATCATCAATTATGATAATAGAAATGAATAATGTATTCCTGAATTTTCTCTTGTCACTTAAATCTGTCAATAAGATTCTCAACTTGATGTTCCAACCTTAAACCTTTGTATGAGCCCATTTGCATAAGGACTTACAGTGCCAGTCAGAGAAAAAAAATCCTGCTTCACTTGTTTTTGTCAAGTTTGAATATTTCTTCCACAGACTGCTCAGCTAAACTTTTGAACTGTCTGCAAAATTTACAAAATGTTTCATTTCATGATTTGTGGTTTTATGACCTCGTCTCATTCAATCCTTTTGCCTACATCATCACACTATCTTTTCACCTAATGCATGATTGAAGTGGATTGCCCTCATCCATTGTTGTACTGCTTCGTAAGTGCTTATTCAAATATGCTGCTTCCATATCTAGCCTGTCCAAAACTCCAAATCTATAATTCTTGCTATCTAATGTTGTATTGACCGCGTTTCTTCTACATTGCTGATGCACACCCAAGAGTTATCATTTCAGTTTTGCATAGAAGAAACTGTTGCCATTTAAGAATATAGTATGTCTACACTCACTTACCAGCCACCCATTGTGCTGTGCCTAAGCAGTAAGCACAATCTGCAACACCTTTTCACCATTTTGCACTACATTAATATCACATGCTGCTGCCATTTCTCCGTCAGAACATGAGTACTGATCTCATTATGTTTTGAGTTCGTGAGTATTTATGCTTTTCATTTGATTTACAGGAATAGCTTTCTTGTGGTACACAGCTGAAGTGCTTCATTCTGATATTTCTTTATCTAAAAGAATTTTATCTTTATTGCACTGCTCCATGCGCAGGAAACTTTTACCGGATACGCAGCGCATTTGATTTTGGTGCTCGTAAGCTTGGCAAGATTCTTCAAGTGCCTTCTTGTCCTGTCAGTGAAGTCAATCAGTTTTTCAGGAACACTCTAAAGAGAAACCGTACTGGTTTAAGGCCAGATGTTTGGGTGAGCTCTTCTGATCTTGTTACAAATGATCCTGTTTCATCAGTCTTAGATGTGGAAAGAGTCAACAAGGTTACGCCCAACAATTCCTGCAATGTTCTGTCTAATCAGCTCAGTAACATCAACATTTCAGATTCCAACAATCATGGCCCAGTAAAGCAAAAAGAATGTAACTCTATGGCTGACCACAAGGAGATAAAATCTGTTTCTTGGGGTTTGCTAGATAGTGATGCCACGAGTCACACAGCTACTGATTCAGGTGGCGACTTCTCTGAAGCTTCACCAACACCTAGTGAAACCTGTACCTTGCAATCAGAAACCGGCAAGAAGGTCGATGTTAGAAATGACACAATCCCATCATACCATGGGGTTTCAGCAAAGCAGTTTACAGGCAGATCTCACCACTATATTGACGATGCTAAGCATAATGCTTACTCCTATTCTACTGGCTTAATTGATGGTCTGGGCACATCTAATTCAGTTTTAACATCAGATACACAACCTGGAGGTACCACCAATGACACAGTGCCAAATCTCACTGGAGATTTCGATACAAATTTTCATAATCTTCTGTATGCACAGGGTTTCCATCAGGACAGTCCTACGACTCAGTTATACTATCCAATGCCTATGCCACCTCCCCTGCAATATCAGAACATGCACCCATCAAATGGCCATGGCAGAAAAAATTTGTATGGATATGCTAGTAGGAATGGAGTCGTCCCTGGTCCTGTTTATCCGCCTGGCTATTTTGTGTATAGGCCATTGTATCAAGCAGATGATCATATGGCTATGAGGGCTCGTGGAACAGGCACCTACTTTCCTGACCCAGTACGTTCCCTCCTTGAGCATTCATCTTATGTTCTTAAAACTTAAAGGAACATCTGGTACTTGTTCATATGTTCGTTATCTTCATTCCTCGTGCCGTACGTGTGAACAGACATGCTCGTTTTCTTGTAATTCAGTTTTCATCTATTCTTTTGTATGCAATGATTTGTCCATTACGCTTCTGTTTTTTACTTCAGAAGTGTTACTTTTCCTAGGTTTGTCCTCAAATTTTTATAGCTTGGACAGTTTTGTCTTGTTTTCATGCTAATTTTGTCTGCCTCATGGGACACTTCAGAATTTGCGCAAGGAAAGACCACCTACTGGACGTGGGGAGAGAGGAAGGAATCATTCCCATCAGAATAATTATCAAAAGTTTCACCACCATGCCCGACCGGATATACCTGTAGATATGATACCTTTTGACGAATTGAGGCATGAGCCACCACTGCAGATATATGCTCCTAGTGCAAATGATCATGGAATCCCATCTCCAATGAATATACCAATACCATCACCATCTTCCCAGTCTCCAAGGGATCCTTTGAATGTACCAATGCATTCTCCATCTTCCCAGGTTCGAAAGGATAATTTTCATGGCAATGGTTTTATGCTCTCGCAAGACAGTAAACTTGAGTTTGGGACCTTGGGGGTGTTGCCAAGGGAAGTTGCCTCCAAAGAGCATGCTAGCAGATCAGGTTCTGCCTCCAACAATCAAGGTTCTGGGCCTGTGACTGTGAGCCCCATGTCTATGGCGAAAAACACTGGAATGGGTTCCAACGGAATGAGGTAAGTGTGTTGCGATATTTTAGTTGCCAATACCAACAATTACTATCTGATGGGAAGAACATGCAATTAGTATGCTAGTCTATTGTTTGGTGTGAGTGAGTGTTGTATGGGTTCCAACCCCTTTTTGTTCTTAATATAATGATAATCAGCTCTCCTTACGTATTCAAGGGAGAAACATGCAATTAGTGGACATTTCCATGCTACAAACAATGAGATAAATTTGGCTCTTTGTTAGGTTGGTGTTTTTGTAAAATTATCTAGATGCTCTTATTGTTCACTTTTGGGCAATTGATATATGAAGTAAATTATACTGTAGCCCCTAAGCTTTCAATTATGTGTTGCTTAGGTTTTTTTAATTGGTAGTTGCAAATAATGTGAGATAATTTAAATTGCCATTGGCTACATGATTATCATGTAAGGTCAACAAATATTAGATATCGTTGGATTTGCAAGAGGTTTTTTCAGATGTGTTTGGACAGATTTTTACTTGCTTATTCAGACCATGTTTGGGGTATATATGTGAAGTTCTCAAATCCATGGAATTAAGATATGCTTTTGGCTAACTCTAACCATGTCTGTTTCCTCTGTTGAAAGTTCAGCTTGAAACTGCGCTCCTTTTGAGTTTCACCTTGAAGATTTTCCACTCAATTTCCAGAGTTTACAATGGCTGAACACATATACCATACGATCTGCAGGAATGTTCAAGTTCAACCATACCGTCTCAAGGACAGTGGTGACTTCCCGCCACTATCCAGTTGATGTCGATGATGTGTGTATGAGAGGCAACAGGATAATGATGAATGGTGTGCTCCCAACGCAGGAATGGGACAGCATGTCAGGGCGCCGGAGTTCTTTGGCAAACGCATAACCCACGCTGTACGTCTGTTTTTTCTTCCTTTTTCTGAGTTGCCATAAGAACTGTCACTGCAACGCAGCTTGTGCTTTCTGTAACTGAGCTTTTTTGCGACAAAAGAGAAGGAAAAAAGAAAAAGAAAAAGAAAAGAAAAGAGAGAGAAGGAGAACAAGAAACGGAAGGGAAAAAAGGAAAGCAAAAGGGCTCTGAAACTGGATGACATGTAGATACTTTTAGGGGCACAGCCCCCTTGTGGCCTTGTTTCAGTTTTACAGATTATGGCGTCCCTCGAAGGGGAACAGATATGCTAGGGAAAGTAATAGAGCTAGCTAGCTAGTTTTGTTGTTTTCACCTCAGGATCATTGCTCATTGGAGAACTGGATTTTGTCCATGTCCACGTGAAATGGGGTTAGAGTTATAGCCCCTGTTTGCATGTAGAGGGATGGAGGTCTTTTTCAGCTTGTTTTTTCAGCTGGAACAGTGTTTTCCTCTCACGACAAATCAGCCGGAACAGTGTTTTGACTTGTTTTTTCAGCGAAGCGAACGAGGCCTTGTGTTGAAAGGCCCCAATGTTTGCAGTTACTTTAGCTGCTTGAAAATGGATTAGGTGATACAGAATGTGTTAAACTTACTAGTCTTAAAAGAAGATTTAGTCTTTGCCAACCGAAAATGTCTTTGTTGTGTGTTCCTGTATATGCATAATCTGTCAAATTTGTAACCTAGCATTATGCTGTCTTGAAGCTCAATGTCTCATTTTTTCAGGTAAAAAGAAAAAAAAAACCTGCACTGTCCAGTAAAAATTATATATTCAAACATCGTAAACCTTCTCTATCATGTCACTAAAATGAAATATGAAACTTGGTGATATTCTTTGTTAACCATACTTGCCAAAAGAAAGTGTACTTGCGAATCAGGGTTCTGACTCGATGGATGCACCTGCAATATTAAATTTGAACTGGCATAAATAGGCTGATGAACTCTGAATTATTTCTAAAAGTACTTCAAATTTGAACTGCGATAAATAAGCTGATGAATTCTGAATTATTTCTAGGAGTACTTTAGGTCGTACTGCAACCCTGATCAGGAGCAACCAAGTCTGTGTACAGTGAAGGCCTGATTCCCTTTCAAAAACAATTTGCTTGGGCCAACCTGCTCTGCTAATATTCTCATTTTGTGTCTCTTTCATTTCAGGATGGGCTCATCGATAGACTCACCAAACATGCATCATGTAATGGCTTAGTCAAAATTTAAACTGCAATAATTGGCCCAAGCGTAAACTGCCAACCAACCTCACCCAATCCAAACCTCGAAACCTAGCATATAGGGAAGCAGAACCTTTCACTTTCAAATCACATCTGCCTGCAAGGTTCAGTAGATATAGATATATAAACAAGAAAACCCATTGCATGCTAGAGGACATTTTATTGCATTTGTGTCAACCGAAAAATGTGGGTAAAAATCCAATTTTCTTTTAAAAAAGCATTCATTTTGTTAGTTCATTGAATATTTTGAGATATCTTTGTTGGATACAAATATGGTGCGGATACTGCTCATCTTTTATCATACCGACCCCATTCTTTCTTTTTCATACAAAAAAGTGGAACATATCTATTGTGAATTATTAGATTGTAGAAATAAAAACACATCGTGGTTTTCCACGCATGTCATCTCATCCATATAGGATTATTGTCTATCCCATTTCACCACTACTGATAACCAATAATTCTGTTTGTTTATTTCCATATGTGATGTTACACTCCAGTAAACAAGTAGCAATTATTTCTACAAAATATTGCACCTATAGACTGAGGTCAAACTAACTAACATGCTGTACGTATGCACTTCAATTATGCTCACTTTTATAGTGTTGATTGATGAATTGGGGGGTGGGACGTATAGATGTTAACAGTAGATTCTACTACATACTCTATTATTGCAGTCGATGTTTAGAAAATTTAAGATTTGATTTGGCCAAGCTGCTCTTGTATTAGGTGGGCCTTCAGGAGCTGCAGGGGCAGAATAAGAAGATGTGGACCAAGTCATGCAAAATGGTTCATTTAGGGTGCGCTTGGTTTCCATTCCCCTTGTAAAAAGAAAATAAATCAATTGTGTCTTAAACACATGTTTCCTCCTATATCGCCTTTTCGATAGTATGAACAGTCAAAAACATGCTCCATTTAGAGAGAATAAGAGTCAAACACCAAATTTTGACTCTTCAATTTCTTGAAAGTTGATTCTTTTTACAGGAGCACTTGGCTCCCAAGTCAAAGGGGTCAAACTAACAATTGACCCCCCTTATCTTTATGTTTGTTATATCTAGGCAAATTTTGTGGCGATTCGTTATTCAGAAGGACCATTTTTCTCTCCTCCCAGTTGCACCAAAATCGCATACGTTGCAGAGTTGACTTAGCGCTACAATCTGTCACAGCATTCTGATCCCCTAGTGGATAGCAATTTTGATCTTTAGATTGGATCTTTATGAATTATTGAGGGGCATGGTATGTCTGCCGAGTGCTGACTGCTGGGCATAGCTAGTGGCAGCAGGTGTCAAGTCATACTGGGGCCCAAAATTCATTTTGCCTGGGTACTAAGCCAATCTTGAAGTTGTGGTTTGCAGCTTGCTAACTGAACTTTTGTCAAAGAGCTACGTCGTCCAGCTCAAAAGTTGTCTCTCGTGTCTGCCACATAAGCAGACAGCGATCATTTTGCACACATAGTTTATTTAGCAAAATAATTGTACTTTGGTAGGGGGAGTACAGATGCTAGTACCATCTCCGTTAGTTTGACTGAATTTGTAGAAAATCCGTGCAACATTTGTATCTCTAAATAAATTTATTATAAAAATAAATTTAACGATCTATCTAATAATATTAATTTTATATCATAAGTATAAATATTTGTTTTTATATATTTAGTCAAAGTTATTTCTCGAAAAGCGAAAACAACAATTATTTAGGGACGGAGGAGTATAGGAGAAGCTAGTTTGTACCCACTCTTATCCTAAGAAAGACTACCATTGTATTTTTTTTTGGGGGGGGGGGGGGGGGGGGGGGGGGGGGAACGACTACCATTGTAGTTTTGTGTTCAGTCAAACCATTGCAATGGTAAGCTAATCAAGTTTGTACAAAAAGATATTAATATTTGTATACTACATTAGTAGCATTAAATCTTTATTTACAAAATGTATTTTCATAGCATATCTATTTCGTGTCATAAATATCGATATTTTCTCTATAAACTTAGCCAAACTAGGATAGTTTTACTTTTGACAGATGGACTATATATCTTAACATACTACAAATTAAAAGTAGCGATGTTCTGTTTTTTTTTTCAATACACAAAACAGACCCTTACATACATGCACATATATTCTACCACCACGAACGTCTTCGAGATATTTTGGTGAAGACACCAGAGACCCCTTGCAGATGGGTAACTCAACCTAGATGGACACGATCCAACAAAAGAAACCTAACCATTTTTTTTTTGGGAATCTAGAGGGGCTTTGGCCCTGCAGTATTTATTGAAAACAGAAAGGAACAAAGTTTAGGTACAAGTGCAAAAATAGTTCAAGAAATAATGAAAAAAGAACCTAACCATTTGAGTTATTAGGCTCAGCAAACGGTCATGTTCTTTCTTGTGTACATAATCCGGGCTGGATTAATGTTCTCATAGATAGAAGAGACATGTGGCCTGACACGTACTCCCTTTGAAGACGTCGTATGCATGATTGGTCATTGCTAATAAGGAGCAGTTGTGTCGCCATCAGTGGGGAACCGTCTTCAGGTTTGAGCCGGTGGTGGTGCTACTCGTACCCCACAAGCACAAGGATAGGGGCGCTGGCTGGCCATGAAAACGAAAACGACACTCATGAGGAATCTTGAACCCTGAATGAATGAAAAAGATGGCCACTAATTTCCTGAATATATGCATGGTGCCACGATTTATTTCCAACCTGATATATTAATTAGTAGTGCCACAATAATGCAATAATCAGCTGGAGCCACGTCACATTATGTGTAGTATCGTAATAGAATTAACAATGATATGATATTCCTTAGAGCAAAAAATGAAGTGCAGATAAGAGAATATAATAAGGTGCCAGAGCTTGCTGAAGAAATTGGTAGTAATGAGCAAAGTCAACCAAGAATCATCATCACCAGTATTATTGAGAAAACAAACTTGCACTCATTTTAATATTTTTGCAGATCAGAGCGCGACATACGCATTGTATGTATCATTATTACTAATTGAATTGGTTAACGTAACTTTGTTTTAGGCTCCCCCCACCCACCACCTTCAACCGCTGCTGCTACATATTCCATTTCAACTCTGAACTGAAGCACCTGCATCATCGATCCCCCTTTCAGTCTCAGAGCCAAAATCCCTGCAGCTCAAGCTCTCTGCCAGGTCAGGTGCCAGCCCATTTCTTGCACACAAGTTCCAGCAGACAAATTAAATCCACACACGACACGCAGACACACACGCGCGCAGAATCGAAGATGCTTCTTCCCAGGCACAGATTCTTCAAGTTCAGGTCCTTGTAGTTGCAGCTGCAAACGGGACTCGCAGGATCTCATTCTCATCACTTCTTCATCAGCTAGCCAGATGAACCAGCTGATCTGATCAGAGAGAAGCAAAAATCTCCCCACCCTTCGTTTCTTCCACACATAGTCGCCTTTAATTCCAGGTGACAGCAAGGGCAGGGACGAGCGAGGTCGACTTCTTGTTGGCTACTCAGGTACATACATATTCCCTGCACCGGCCGCTATTTTTCCATCGTTTATCTATCTATATCTATCCCTTCAATTCATGTCTCTGTATTTATGTATCTATCTATATACCTCTCAAGCACTGCACTTTGTCTGTGTGTGGGCTTGTCACAGCTCGATCGATCAAGGGACGCAGACGGTGGTGACTAGCACGATTGGTGCCTGTTGCAGCTGCATGCGCGGGGAAAGAAAAAACTGAGGTGACTGCAGAATAGAGCTGCACTCATTGAATCTGCAAAGTTGCTTGGAGGGAGACAAGGCATCCTGTCCTGTTCCATCCATCCACCGGCCATACATCACTCAGCTTCAGAGGTTTCAGCCTACCACCACGCACTGCAGTTCCGTGCTCGGTCTCTGCTGCCTGCCACATATAACTAGCTGGTGTCGTCAGAGTCAGATGAGTGCACGGCCCTGCCGCTGCCGTTGCCGCTGCCTCGGCGCCGCGCACCACGCGCACGCGCACGCGGGGGTCTCCACCTCCGGGCCGTCGTCGTTGTCCATGGCGCCGGACGACTTCTCCTGCCTCAGCTGGCTCCTCTTCCGCGTCTTCATCCTCTTCGCCTACGACGACACCCACACCCACAACCACAACCTCCTCGCTCCTGGCGGCGCCCTCTAGCACAGGCCGCCCACAGCTCTTCCTCCACTTCTAGTTTGCTTTACTGCTGCTTGCCTGCTTCCATCCATCGATTAGCTAGGCAGGCTCTCCATACATACAAAGCCAGATATATACTAGGTTACTTCTCTGTCTGCTGCTGCTGCTGCACCACCCAAATAAAGCTCCGTGGAGCCGACCATGTCGGTGACACGGCGGTGCGGCGGCGGCCGGCGGCCCGAGAGGGCGGCGAGGGTGGGCGACAACGGATACGTCGAGACTGACCCCACCGGTCGCTATGGTCGGGTACGCATGCATGCCCTTCTTCTTCTTTGGTTTTTCTTCCTTCCAATTGGTGATTGAATAGTGATGAATACGCATGTTCTTTGTCCCGTGTTGTAGACAACTTCTTCTTTGCCTTTTCGTTCAAAATATGCATGTTCTTCCTCTTCAGATTTGGAATAGTAGCTAGCTTCTATGTATTGCTACTAATTACATGAACAACCTCGATCATCTTTTGAATCAACAAAATTTGGTAGATTGGTTATGAGTGTTGTCAGCGCGTAATCATTCTCTTGCTTGTTTCCTCTATTCCCTATCCTTGTCCTAGCTATAGCTAGCCAGCTCTATTTTGTTATTGGCACTACCTTCTATAATTACTAGTAAAACTATAGTTATGCCATGACTCCATCAACATTAATCAGAGGCTCGTATGTAGAGAGTTCATATATATTTCTAAGCATCTTGTTTAAGAATGGATTATTCCACATAGCTAGTGATGTGCACATCGGAACTACCTCTAAAACAGGGCACAATTATTGAGCCTTTTTTTCTTTTGCCTCCAATGCCCATTTGGCTTTTGCTGCGTGCCTAGGATATATAAACAAAGGAGGTGCACATCCTTTTTTTTCAGTTTTTTTTTTAAAATTCCGTACATAAACTAGAAAGGTTTGTTGTCAAGCCATGTAAAAAAAAGTAGTCTGATGACTTGTTTTTCTCTTTTCTGGAAATTAAAACAAAAATAAAATCTGTCATTTTTTCTGGATTATATGTAAGGCTTCCCTGTGTTGCAGTACAAAAGGACATCGTCCTAGCTTGTAACAGGAAAATATTATGGGTGATCTTGTTTGCAGTAGCATCTCACCTAGGCCTCGTTTGGCTTATCCTATATTCAGCTTGTTTTTTCAGCCGGAACAACGTTTTCTCTCACAACAATTCAACCGGAACAATGTTTTTCAGCCAGTTTCAGCCAAGATTCAGACCAGCGAATGGGACCCTATTGTACTTGATTGCCATAAAGTACAAACAGTTAGCAGCATGAAAAGTTGAACCACCAGATATATCATTAAACATATGTTTAGCTAGATCAGAGTTTGTACCTACAACTCCTACATACTTTATTAATTAAAAAAAAATCAGTTGCTCAGATGGATTCACAGATCAGATGGCATCATGCATGTATGAACAATTCTAAACAATTGCTGTTCATACAGAAAGATATAGATGATGATAATAATACCAATAATACATAGTATTCTATATACTTGGTCAACTAGGGGATCATCATCATTAATTTTGGGATGGTGAAAGCCTGCAGGTTGTGTGATTATTCCACTTCCAATCAGAAAAGAGTGCCAACTTTTTATCCAGCGGTAGTCAGAGTAGGTGTTTGATTGGTATTTGAACTTTCCCAACTTGGATATGCTAACTGTTAGCTTAGTTTTTCTTTCTTTCTTCCCATTGCATGCATGTGTCAAGATGCCAATTATAAGATGCTTTGAAATCTTCAGAAAGGATGTGCCGTTGCCATGTCATGTCCTAAAGATATGGTGCAGTGCTTCATCTTTTCTTCTTTCTATTGGGATCAAGATCAAATCGTCTACTTCACTTTTTCTCATCTTTTCAGCACTTCCTTGCATGTGTGTTAGTTTAGTAACAGTGTATGCATGTATTTTAGCATCAAAGTAGAATTCCTTCTTTTTATATAAAGACATCAGAGAAGAATATCATTACTAAATGGGTTCCAAAAAAATGATTACTAAATTTATTGCTAATTCAAAGTACTTAATTTTGCACGTATATATGTCGACGTGGCGACACGTGTACATATACATGCATATGGAACATCAGTTCGATGAGCTCCTGGGGAAAGGCGCCATGAAGTCGGTGTACCGGGGCTTCGACGAGGAGCGGGGCGTGGAGGTGGCGTGGAACCAGGCGAGCCTCGCCGACGTGCTCCGTTCGCCGGACGCCGTGCAGCGCATGTACTCGGAGGTGCAGCTGCTGAGCTCGCTCCGTCACGACGGCATCATCGGCTTCCACGCCTCGTGGGTGGACGTGCCGGGGCGCAGCTTCAACTTCATCACCGAGCTCTTCTCCTCCGGCACGCTGCGGTCCTACCGGCTCCGGTACCCTCGGGTGAGCCTCCGCGCCGTCCGGTCGTGGGCGCGGCAGCTGCTCGGCGGCCTGGCCTACCTCCACGCGCGCGACCCGCCGGTGATCCACCGCGACCTCAAGTGCGACAACATCTTCGTCAACGGGCACCAGGGGCAGGTGAAGATCGGCGACCTGGGCCTCGCCGCCGTGCTCGGCCGCCGGGGCGGCGCCGCGCACAGCGTGATCGGGACGCCCGAGTTCATGGCGCCCGAGATGTACGACGAGGAGTACGACGAGAGGGTTGACGTGTACGCGTTCGGGATGTGCATGCTGGAGATGCTCACCGTCGAGTACCCGTACAGTGAGTGCTCCAACCCGGCGCAGATCTACAAGAAGGTCACCGCCGGCAGGCTCCCCGACGCGTTCCACCGGGTGGACGACGACGACGCGCGCAGGTTCATCGGACGCTGCCTCGTCCCCGCCGCCAACCGCCCGTCCGCCGCCGAGCTGCTGCTGGACCCTTTCCTCATCGACGACCATGGTCACCGCCACCACCATGTTGCTGCTGCTGGCACGGTGCCAGTGACAGTGCCGGCGCCGTTGCCAGCTGCTGTTGCCGCTGCCGGCGTTCCGCCGCCCTCGACGTGTAGTAGCTCCGCCGACGATGTCGTCTCGGCGTCGTCGTCGTTGGACGACGACGAGGGCGAGCATCATCAGGACCCACAGCATCCGCCGCCCAGGAACGACATGACCATCACTGGGAAGCTGAACGCGGAGGAGGACACCATCTTCCTGAAAGTACAGATCGCCGACGAGGCGACGGGGCACGCGCGCAACATCTACTTCCCGTTCGACATGGCGAGCGACACGGCGGCGGAGGTGGCGCAGGAGATGGTGAAGGAGCTGGACATCACGGACCGGGACGCGCCGGAGATCGCCGCCATGATCCAGCAGGAGATCGGCAGGCTGCTGCCGGGGCGAGCGCAGCAGCAGCACGAGTACACGTACGCGGAACGTGACGCCGACGATGACGATGACGAAAACGACGAGGAGCGGCCTCCGCCCTTCTGCTGCTACCTCTCCTCGTCTCCCGCCTCCTCTCATGGCTCTCACTGCGGGATGGGGCCTTACGCCTCTGGAGGCTTCCCTGGCCCACGTGGCGGTGGCTGGTCCAAAGGTAACCGCATCCATCCCAAAATACCTTCGGTATTTGACACGACCAACTTTAATTTATTTAAATTTAGAGTTATTTTAAGGCTACCGTCCCAAACCTTTGGCTACAAAATGCCTTTTATTTACAGATTGAATCTTTTTGAATGCTACAAATTGAATTTGAATGATTGAATGTGATTGGAGGGTATTTGTTTCAAAAACTAGAACTTTTTCTATAAAAATATGCAAATATGACGCCACTAGAGGGAGTAGTCGAGTAGATGTAAATTTTGAGATTTGGTGTGCTGATCTTGAATTATTTAGGCCCAAGGTTTAGTAAGGTCTGGTCGAAACGTATCAAAATGCACATGTCATACGTGTATGTATGACATATCCTATATAGGGGCATCTTTGTTCAACTGCTTTTGTACCTACGTGTAGTGCATGACGTAGGCAACCGATGAATTGGACCTGCGCCGAAATGTTGACTATGGTGCCTCTGGTTCATTGTCCTCTTTCATTTTTTTTTTGGGACCGCATGCAGCAGTCGTATCACCGTACGTGCAGGCAGGACAATTTTGACACTAGCAAGGTGCATGCAGTACACACGTAGGGCATCAACGGTCCCCAAATGCCTGCCGA